>NC_072735.1:118927856-119094486 GCF_026930045.1 Uloborus diversus
GTCTAAAAATAATTATTGAAAAACGAAATTCGTATTTCTATTTGGAGATCGTTAAATTATGTTTCGAAAAGAAAGAGAAAAAAAAAATTCTAAAATAATAAAAGCGGGGGAAAAAAATTGCTAGCACAGGTGATAAAGTCGCCAAAACTGGTGCAGCTGACGAAAAACTACATTTGTCAAACTGGAATTCCCCTCTGGTAACCTTTAGCTTATCGTTATAGTGCCTTATCGTACACTGTGTTGTCGCCAACGGAGTTTGCTTGGCGATTTTAGCGCAAAATGGCTTTCGTTCGATCATAACCAGCCATGTTTCTACTGTAATTTATGTATTGTTCAATGTGTAACGTATTAATTATGCAAAATACCAATGGATTAAAGAAGATAACATTATAATAACCTTTTGTATTGAGGTTAGAAGACAGTGGAGGATCAAAAATTATGAATAAACGGACAGAATTATTGGCGTCAAGATCGTAACGCCATTTGGACATCTCACATGTATGTTTTTTTTAATCTTCTAAGATACTGCATAAAAGCTCATGAAAACGCTTTTAAACAATAATAAATTGATTCTCAGGATCGATAAATACCTTTAAAACAAAAACATCATATACTTAGTTCTCAAATAATAGCATTGTAAAGATCGTAACTTTTGGACATACATCAAATTTCAAACTTACTTTTTTCTAAAATCGTTTACAAAGTAAATAATCTGTCTTTACTTTTGTTATTTGTGTAAAATATTAACAGAAAATTATTCAGTGTAAGATTCATACTTTAATTTTTTTTTTGAAACGTATGGAAATAATTTAAAAAAAATTTTTTTTAACGGTACATTTGCCCAGTTAACGTTTTGGGCAGTTCTCAAAAGGTGGGAACAAAAAAGTTAACTTTGAGCAATTTCAAAAATTTTCGAATTTGATATCAATTTTGATTTTATTCTATAGTATGCATACCTAGAACACAATATATGAACATGAAAAGACAGCAGGTATTTGTAAAAATTGTTAATTAGCAAATTAAATCAGCAGTCTGTAGGTAACAGATTTTGGACATTGTTTTCCTGTAGGTAACGGATTTTGGACATCATCATAACGTAAGTTTCACCATTTTTGACAATTGTTAATCTGATTTTTAACTTTTCCAATGAAAATTTTATTTACTACTTTTTAAATTTTGCAATTTAATAATAAAGAGGATATTAATGAAATACTTGAATGGCTATACATGCTGCTCCTTACATTTAATAAAGTTTTGGAATGATTTTGAAGAAATTGATGCAAAGTTAAAAAAAAGCTTCAAATTAAAAATAATACAATTGTAAAAAGTGACATCAGTTTTAATAATGAATATTTTTTCTAATGTCATAAGAATTAAAATGATGTCTAAAAAAATTATTGAAGAAAGAAATTCGTATTTCTATTTGGAGATCGTTAAATTATGTTTCCAAAAGAAAGAAGAGAAAAAGAATTCTAAAATAATAAAAGCGGGAAAAAAAAAAATTGCTAGCGCAGGTGATAAAGTCGCCAAAACTGGTACAGCTGACGATAAACTCCATTTGTCAAATTGGAATTCCCCTCTGGTAACCTTTAGCTTATCGTATACTGAGTTGTCGCCAACGGAGGTTTGCTTGGCGATTTTAGCGCAAAATGGCTTTCGTTGCGATCATAATAGCCATGTTTCCACTGCAATTTATGTATTGTTCAATGTGTAACGTATTAATTATGCAAAATACCGATGGATTAAAGAAGATAACATTATAATAACCTTTTTTATTGAGGTTAGAAGACAGTGGATCATCTAAAAATTATGAATAAACGGACAGAATTATCGGCGTCAAGATCGTAACACTATTTGGACATCTCGTATGTATGTTTAAGAAAAATTACTTTTCTTTTAAGATACTGCATAAAAACTTATGAAAACACTTTTAAACAATTAAAAATTGATTCTGAAGATCGATGAATACCTTTAAAACGAAAACATCATATACTTAGTTCTCAAAAAATAGCATTGTAAAGATCGTAACTTTTGGACATGCATCAAATTTCAAACTTAACTTTTTTCTAAAATCGTTTACAAAGTAAATAATCTGTCTTTACTTTACTTTTGTTATTTGTGTAAAATATTAACAAAAAATTATTCAGTGTAAGATTCATGCCTTTAATTTTTTTTTTGAAACGTATGGAAATAATTTAAAAAAAATTTTTTTAATGGTACATTTGCTCAGTTAACGTTTTGGTATGTCCAAAATTGTGCCTTTTAGCAAAGAAAATATTTTTTAAGGGCATTTGAAGAGCATTTTTTCAAAAATTTATGGCAATTCTTGTCTCTATACAGTATTATAATTTAACCCAAAAAAAATTTGAGTTAATTAAAATGAAAGTTATTTGGTGTTGAAGCTTCAAAGTTGAGGTCTGTGTTTGTTCCCACCTTTTGAGAACTGCCCTTTTGGTATGTCCAAAATTGTGCCTTTTAGCAAAGAAAATATTTTTTAAGGGCATTTGAAGAGCAATTTTTCCATAATTTATGTCAATTCTTGTGTCTATACAGTATTATAATTTAACTCAAAAATTTTTGAATTAATTAAAATGAAAATTATTAGGTGTTGAAGCTTCAAAGTTGAGGTCTGTGTTTGCTCCCACCTTTTGAGAACTGCCCATACATATATATACCTACACACACATACATACATCTACACACACATACATACACCTACAGACATGCACAAACACATACATACACACACCTACATACTCACATACACACAACTACCCACACACTCATGCCTGCACACAGACACAAACACATATGCCTACACACACATACACATACCCCCACACACAACTACCCACACACAGACACAAACACACATGCCTACACACACACACATACCCCCACACACAAACACACACGCATCCATGTGTACACACACTCGTGATTGTGAAAAACATAATTTGAATTCAAGATGACAAAATTCAAATTAATTTTTTTTTCTTTATGTCAAGAGATAAAGAAAATTCAAATAATTATGACTAAAAGAACTTACTATAGGAGAGGAGCTCAATTTATTACTCTACGTAACACCCATTTAAACAATCATTATTGCAGAATTATGAAAATACTCAGCACTGAAAAAATAGCAATGAAATTTGTTTCTGAAGTAAAATTTGTTGACTATAACTGCACTAAGTTACATCAGAATAGGATTTATAGGACGACTGTCGGGCAGTTTGTTAGTCATAAGTAAAAAACATTAGTATTTTATTAAAATTATTGAAACCGGTCCAACGTGACCCACGGTCAGACGAGCCCCATCTCAAAAACGAGCCATACTGGAATATAATAACAATAAAACATACTAAACTTTAACATCATATACCTTATGAGCAGCAGCTCGTTGATCGGCAGGAGTATATGGATTCATGATTAAATTTACAGCCTCAATAAGCTGGTTTGACGTTAACTCAATGTTTGCCATTATGAGCTATCAAACTTGAAATTACAGGGAATAAGCAATGAATACAACTGTTCTAAGAAATATAGCACTTCAAACAGATTTCTTTTAAAACTGCTAAGCAAGGATTACATTCGGATTTAAAGATTTTTTCAAAGGATATGATTATGTGCTAAAAAACGAATAATATGGGCAAAAAATTAAATTAACGACATAGTGATGAAGCTATAGCAACACATCGCAATCTTTTGTTCCAAAAACTGACGGATAAATCAACTATTATTTTCATAAATTCATTACTGGAGCTTCCAATTTGCAAATTTTTTTCGAATTCAACAACATAAACAAAAAAGTTACCGGTACAGCTACAGTTACAGTTTTTTCAAAGGGAGCGGTAGATTTTTTTAAAAAATGGTTTCGCCTTTAAGGCCAACATTGATGCGAGTTTCCTGCTTTCCCATGGACAGTTCCATACTAATACTAGAGTGCCTATAGGAAAACGAAATGGGAAGATTGGGGGCCGTCAATTGGGAGATTTTGGGCACCGACGCATCGAGCACTGGGAGATGAGAACATTGGGCGCCGAGCACTTTGGGCGCCCAGCATTTTGGGCGCCGGGAACATCGGGCGTCGGGCATATTGGCTGCCAGGAACATTGAGACAAATGTGCTCGCCGCTCAAAATACTCGGCTCCCAATGTTCCAGTCGCCCAACCCAAGTAACACTGAAACGTTACGTCATCGTTACATCACGTTGCAATTAGTTGAAACATCGTTACCGTTTCCCACGCAACGTGATATCACGTTGCTTTATCGATTCGTTACAAAAAGTGTAATTTTGAAACGTTACATCACGTTGCAAATTTCTTAAATTTGTAACGTTGACAAACAGTTGCAAAAGAAACGTTACTTATCGTTACTTTTCGTTGCACCGTGCCTCGTCTTCGGCAACCTCCGAACCCTAGTGGCCATTTTCAGTAAACAACTTCTGGCTTGCTATGCCGCCATTGTTTTACTGCTTCGCAATCGCGATCTCTCATCACTTTTAGCGGTAAGTACTTTGTATTATTGTTAGTGTATTATTGTTGATATACTTATTTAATTAAAAAAAAAGTGTTATCACATATTTTTGTGAAGTTAATGAACCGCCGTTGGTCGGAGTTTGAGTATTTTTCCCACCGTTACTTTTATTTATAATATTGTTTGAAAGAATAATGTTAGATGCTTTAATTTGAGTATTTATTCATTGATTTCTTAAAAAGATGCTGAAGCTTGGGGATATGTTCCATTAATAAGCTATAAAAGCGATAAATGATTCCATTTTTACTCATTTAATCGGCTTTTTTCAGAATGATTTTGACGAAATAATTGTAACAATTTTTTGAGAAAAATTTTGTCATGTAACTGAAATTATCTTTAGTAATAATACTGCAAATTTTTGTTAAAGCACTGATGTAAGAGGATTTTTTAAAAACTTTCATGCCTTTCGAAAAATGTTTCTGGAGTTCTTTAGTAATAATAAAAATTATTTTTTCAAGGATTTATTTATGAAAGAAGTTTTTATTTAATTTGTAGTAATATCGTTAATTTTGACTATTAATAGAACTCCACTTGATGTAAATTCGGCTATGCTATGTTATGCTCTGTTTATTTTTAAATGTCAGGACTGCTCTTACAAAATATTGTAAATGAAGCAACAGTGTGAGAATACTCGAACGCCTTTAACGGCATGGGACATTTTTATAAATAAAAAAAAAAAGAAAAAAAAAACCAAAGATTTTATAAAAGTATATTAACACTAATTGCATTAACAAAAAATGCAGAATACTTACTGTATCAAAAATTAAGGGTTCAATGAACCCGCCTCCATTCTCACCAAGAAAAGAAAAAACATTTTTTTTTTTTTCAAAGCTTGAATAAAATTTTAATACAACGTTTAAAAGCAACGTGATGTAACGTGATAAATAAAGATTAATGTAACGTTTCAAAAATCGTTGATGTAACGTTACTAAAAACCGTTGCTTTTGCGTTTTGCAACGAGACATATTTTCGCTCTATCAACGTTACCAGTAACGTGATGTCAACGCTTCAGAGCAACGTGATGTAACGTGATTTATGTTACTTGGGAATTGACGGCGCCCAATCTTCCTTGACCGATATGAAAACTTTTTTCATATAGGGATTCCGCCGAACCGGCACCCCACGGGCGATGCACCCTCCCGCCGCTTGTGCACCCTCAAACGTCCTCTGGAAGCCTTTCTTTCTTTCTTTCTTTCTTTTTTTTTTTTTTTTTGCGCCTTCTTCTTCTCTCTCTCTCTCTCTTTCGCTCTCAACCTCAAACTTGTGCGACTTTTACTCTCTTTCATTTTTTTTTCCACCCACGAACTTGTGCGTCTTCGTTTTTTTTAATGCCCATAAACATTTTCTGCCTTAGGTTTTTTTTTTTGCGTCCTTGAGTAGTATAAATGGCTTCGTTTTTTGGTTGTGAGCCCTCAAGGCTGTGCGACTTCTTTTTTTTTTTTTCGTTCCTTTAAATCCGAGTTTCTTTTTTGAGCAATCACAATTGCTTATTGCTTTCATTTCACCGTCCTTGGCGTGTGGTTCCTTTTTCAGCTTGGACCAGGGCTGCAGCACCACCGTCCACCGGCGGCGGCGCGGCTGGTCCTGAGCACTGTCCACCAGAATCCACTTTTGCTGGGCGGTGGCGTCCATGTCCTACCACCACCACCGAGATACTCCTCAAGGCCAAACAACCTATCCGAAGGGAAGTGTATGAGTCACGCGAAGAAGACCTGTTAGTGCTTTCCCCAAACCTTCTGGGGGAGTGTTTTCAATCTCTCACATCGTTGAATTTGCTGAAAGTAATGGTCGCTATGCTTTGTCCCCGCCATTTACTCTTGGGATTATGACGACTTTACTTTGTGAATTGTTTTTGTTGATTCGCATATTTTATTTGTTTAGTGGTTAAGTTTCGCTTATTATAGTTATTTCTTTTGTTATTGTGTATAAGTGTATCAATCATGCCGTTCAGATACTGTGTGCCTGGATTTCAGTGCAATTACGACAGCACCTATAAAATGTAAACTTTTTTAATTCTCGGCCGATGTAGAGATGTGCAAAAGATGGATTAAATCTATTACACGCAAGGATTTTGCACCAACTAAGTCATCTCGGGTGAGTTCTTAACATTTTTCCCCATTAAAAACGAATGTGCACAAATTAATTCTGTTGTTGTTTCTCAAAAATAAGACTGGTACATTGAATAACAAATGTCAATAATTACTTTTAGCAAAATGATTTTTTTGGCAGTTTTTAAAATGCTGAATAATCATAAACCGTATACAGTAACGTGAATAACCAGGAAGTAAATCATTATTCCGCTCCCCCCTCCCCTATTACAGTTCATTGGTAATATCCCAAGTAACACTGAAACGTTACGTCATCGTTACATCACGTTGCAATTAGTTGAAACATCGTTACCGTTTCCCACGCAACGTGATATCACGTTGCTTTATCGATTCGTTACAAAAAGTGTAATTTTGAAACGTTACATCACGTTGCAAATTTCTTAAATTTGTAACGTTGACAAACAGTTGCAAAAGAAACGTTACTTATCGTTACTTTTCGTTGCACCTTGCCTCGTCTTCGGCAACCTCCGAACCCTAGTGGCCATTTTCAGTAAACAACTTCTGGCTTGCTTTGCCGCCATTGTTTTGCTGCTTCGCAATCGCGATCTCTCATCACTTTTAGCGGTAAGTACTTTGTATTATTGTTAGTGTATTATTGTTGATATACTTATTTAAATTAAAAAAAAGTGTTATCACATATTTTTGTGAAGTTAATGAACCGCCGTTGGTCGGAGTTTGAGTATTTTTCCCACCGTTACTTTTATTTATAATATTGTTTGAAAGAATAATGTTAGATGCTTTTATTTGAGTATTTATTCATTGATTTCTTAAAAAGATGCTGAAGCTTGGGGATATGTTCCATTAATAAGCTATAAAAGCGATAAATGATTCCATTTTTTACTCATTTAATCGGCTTTTTTGATTTTGACGAAATAATTGTAACAATTTTTTGAGAAAAATTTTGTCATGTAACTGAAATTATCCTTAGTAATAATACTGCAAATTTTTGTTAAAGCACTGATGTAAGAGGATTTTTTTAAAACTTTCATGCCTTTCGAAAAATATTTCTGGAGTTCTTTAGTAATAATAATAATTATTTTTTCAAGGATTTATTTATGAAAGAAGTTTTTATTTAATTTGTAGTAATATCGTTAATTTTGACTATTAATAAAACTCCACTTGATGTAAATTCGGCTATGCTATGTTATGCTCTGTTTATTTTTAAATGTCAGGACTGCTCTTACAAAATATTGTAAATGAAGCAACAGTGTGAGAATACTCGAACGCCTTTAACGGCATGAGGCATTTTATAAATAAAAAAAAAATTTTTGAAGATGTTTTTTTAAAAGTATATTAACAATAATTGCATTAACAAGAAATACAGAATACTTACTGTATCAAAAATTAAGGGTTCAATGAACCCATCTCCATTCTCACCAAGAAAAGAAAAAACATTTTTTTTTTCAAAGCTTGAATAAAATTTTAATACAACGTTTAAAAGCAACGTGATGTAACGTGATAAATAAAGAGTAATGTAACGTTTCAAAAATCGTTGATGTAACGTTACTGAAACCGTTGATGTAACGTTACTAAAAGCCGTTGCTTTTGCGTTTTGCAACGAGACATATTTTCGCTCTATCAACGTTACCAGTAACGTGATGTCAACGCTTCAGAGCAACGTGATGTAACGTGATTTATGTTACTTGGGATAGTATCAGGTTCAGTATACCTTATACCTATTTTATTCATGAGTGTTTTTGTTCCTTTGTGTGGTTGTATCCTAATTATAAAATATTTTTCACATTCAATGAGACAGAAATATTTAAAATACGTTTCATGAAAATTAAATTTTTGTTAAATTCCGTATTTTATGCATTAATTTTTTTAAATTATTTTCCTCGTCACAACAAATATCTGTTGAAAGTGAATTTAAATTCTTAATTCAAAACAATAATTTAACAATATGTAATCATTTATATTATTATTAAAATGTTTAAATTTTCTGCATTAATTTGTTAATATGGAAAAAACCTGGTGGGCAAGCTCCCAAGTAACATAAATCACGTTACATCACGTTGCTCTGAAGCGTTGACATCACGTTACTGGTAACGTTGATAGAGCGAAAATATGTCTCGTTGCAAAACGCAAAAGCAACGGTTTTTAGTAACGTTACATCAACGGTTTCAGTAACGTTACATCAACGATTTTTGAAACGTTACATTAATCTTTATTTATCACGTTACATCACGTTGCTTTTAAACGTTGTATTAAAATTTTATTCAAGCTTTGAAAAAAAAAAAAATGTTTTTTTTTTTCTTGGAGAGAATGGAGGTGGGTTCATTGAACCCTTAATTTTTGATACAGTAAGTATTCTGCATTTTTTGTTAATGCAATTATTGTTAATATACTTTTATAAAATCTTCAAAAAAAAATTTTTTTTTTTTTAATTTATAAAATGTCTCATGCCGTTAAAAGCGTTCGAGTATTCTCACACTGTTGCTTCATTTACAATATTTTGTAAGAGCAGTCCTGACATTTAAAAATAAACAGAGCATAACATAGCATAGCCGAATTTACAACAAGTGGAGTTCTATTAATAGTCAAAATTAACGATATTACTACAAATTAAATAAAAACTTCTTTCATAAATAAATCCTTGAAAAAATAATTATTATTATTACTAAAGAACTCCAGAAATATTTTTCGAAAGGCATGAAAGTTTTAAAAAAATCCTCTTACATCAGTGCTTTAACAAAAATTTGCAGTATTATTACTAAAGATAATTTCAGTTACATGACAAAATTTTTCTCAAAAAATTGTTACAATTATTTCGTCAAAACATTCTGCAAAAAGCCGATTAAATGAGTAAAAAACGGTATCATTTATCGCTTTTATAGCTTATTAATGGAACATATCCCCAAGCTTCAACATCTTTTTAAGAAATCAATGAATAAATACTCAAATAAAAGCATCTAACATTGTTCTTTCAAACAATATTATAAATAAAAGTAACGGTGGGGAAAATACTCAAACTCCGACAAACGGCGGTTCATTAACTTCACAAAAATATGTGATAACACTTTTTTTTTAATTAAATAAGTATATCAACAATAATACTCTAACAATAATACAAAGAACTTACCGCTAAAAGTGATGAGAGATCGCGATTGCGAAGCAGCAAAACAATGGCGGCATAGCAAGCCAGAAGTTGTTTACTGAAAATGGCCACTAGGGTTCGGAGGTTGCCGAAGACGAGGCAAGGTGCAACGAAAAGTAACGATAAGTAACGTTTCTTTTGCAACTGTTTGTCAACGTTACAAATTTAAGAAATTTGCAACGTGATGTAACGTTTCAAAATTACACTTTTTGTAACGAATCGATAAAGCAACGTAATATCACGTTGCGTGGGAAACGGTAACGATGTTTCAACTAATTGCAACGTGATGTAACGATGACGTAACGTTTCAGTGTTACTTGGGCTTTTGACAGTTTTAATTTTAACCATGTCAGTTTTAATATTAACCATGTTAAGTCAAAAACCCCGTGTCAAAAAATAAACACTTTTACAATCATTATAAAAGTTTAAATAAATAATAATAAATTTTATAAATTCTAAATTATCTAATGTTTTAGTTTTTGGAAGTACCCACTACCGATGTTGCAATAGTTCATACTAAATATAGCAATAGTTCCTACTATATATAGGGCAGCAAATTCTGTACTTTAAATAGAGGGTTTTTTAAGAACCTAAAAATGGAAATGAGTCACTTTCATAAAAGCAACCATTTTGAGCTTATAAAAATCAGAAAAGTTAAAGTGAGTGGAATCAAATGAAACATTTTATAGAGATAGACATATGTAAGGGCTTTTTATGTAAAAAAAATATTGGTCATGAAAAATATTCAAAATTCTTAAATACATAAATTATTTACAAAATTTAAAAAGTAAGGGAATGAAATATTAGCAGAATGAAACATATTCGAACATTAAAATTTACAGCTTCATTAAATAACATATATATATATATATATATATATATATATATATATATATATATATATATATATATATATATATATATATAATGCATCTTACAATAATAATAATAATTACTAATAATTACTGAAGTTGATTGTTCTGGGGAAAACTGTCTGGCACAATTATTGTTGCACGCTGTTGAATGAACGCAAGTTCCAAACATTATTAAAGTAAACTAGTTCACAGATTTAATTTTAATGTACTTAATGTTATAAGCAGGGTTCGTTGAATTAAATCAGCTTTTTTTAAATCGTGATTAAAATCATGATTTAAATCAAATGATTATTTTTTAAATCAATTGATTTGAATCTAGTGATTTTTTTTAACAAAGTCATTGATTGAAATGAGTTTATTTTACATAAATTAATTTTGCATTTTTGAAATATGTTACTCTAAATTTAATTATACTGCATTACATAATTTTAATTAAACTAGCAAAATTATATATATCCCTCTTTCTGTGTGTGTAACAGATTTTCAGACTTTAGCAATATTGTTTTTACTTCAAAATTACTTCAGAACAAGATAAAAAAATTTGCAGTTTTTCTTATACATCATGACTAATATAATTTAGAAAAATAATTGTTGAACATACTGTTTTACACTAGAAATTTACAGGATGATGGAAACCTTATCTTTAAGCATATCATAGAGCATCACATCTTATCTTAACATAATAATATATTTATAAATCTTAAAAATTTATTATTTAAAAATCTTACCCCAAAATTATAGGAGTTAGCCGAATTGATTCCATTAGTTCAGATTGCTTTCTTATCAAAGTTTTTTGCCCTCTTCATTCCAACTGAACAATTGAATTCATTTCAGAAATTATGTTGACTCTAAGCTGATAAACATAGAAAACTGCCAAATTAAAAGAAAAATTTCTTCTAAAAAGTATGGAAATAATAATTTTAGGAAATAGTGGGTACCTCTGCTTCCCAGAATTATAGTTGAAAAAATGGTGGTTGTAGCTAAGGGGTGGGGGTGTTAATGTAAAATTTAATTTGAATCATGTTTTGTTTTAAAAGCAGAAGCAGTCAACTTATACCTATCATTAAAAAATAGCTACTGCCATGAAATGAAAATAGCTAAAAAGGTGTTTTTCCTTACGGTTTTCTCAGAATATATTTTTTATTTTTTATTCCCACTTAAGTATTAGTCAGAAAAATCTCCAGATTTTTACTGGTGTTGATCCTTTTTGATCTAAACTAATGAACTGTCAAAATTTGCACTGTTAAATTAAAAAAAGTCAGACACAGATGCACAAGCGATGAATCTTAACTTATTAAAGTCTAATTATGTTATCAAATGTCTTTTTTAAATATAAAATAGATATTTTGAATAATTTTTTTTTTCTTTATATTTTATTTGTGCATTTATTTGTTGAGATAGTGAAATGGGTTTTATTTTAGTGATATTTTGATGTGCCAAAAGGGAATAAATGAGTTCCATGACTGGAATCTTTGCTTTTTTTGTGAACATTAAACACGACTATTAAATTATCCCACGCTGAAAAAAATATTATTGTTGATAATGTGTTGTAGAGATAATCATACTGAATGCTGAAGACAAACAGAAATACTTTCAATAATTTTTTCAGGAATGTATTCATACTCATTTAATAATTGTAGTAGGAATTATTTTGTTTTCACCGAAAGGAAATGCGCGTCACGAGCATCAAAATAAGCATTTCGCTGACAAAAGGAAACTATTTAAACGATGGATTAAGAAAGAAAATCGCATAAAATATCGGTATCTGCATCAAGCTGCATCCAGCCGCATAGGTCTTCTTGGGGAGCCATCTTCCTCCCGCTGTTTGGCCTTGAGTAGAATCTCGGTGGTGGTGCCTACACACGCATGCTCATACACACTCCCCTACGCGCGCACGCCTTTACACACATACACACGCCTACGTGCACACACGTAAGCCTACACACACAACAATACACACGTAACCACCCAGGAGGAGGGACATGCTTGGGGGGGGGGGGAGCCATTTCCAGAAACAATAACTCTAATCAGTAGGGTCTTGTCGCAACTCGTGATTGCGAAAAACATAATTTGAATTCAAAGTTTCGGAATTCAAATTAGAGTTAATTCGGGGAAGTGGTTCACAGATCTTTTTTTTTCTTTTCTTTTCTTTTCTTTTTTTTTTCTATTTTTTTTTTTTTTTTTTTTTTTTTGATACCCTGCACACCAGTACGATCTTTTTCTCTCTTGCACCTTTAAGCCTGAGCTCCCTCGGTTTTATTTTGTGTCTTCGAGCCAGGCACGGATTATCCAATAGTTCACCTTAGGTCCTGGCCTAGGGGCGCTAGTCGAAAAGGACGCACATCACAGCAAAAAAGAAAATTAATAAACAGCTTGTTAAAAAAAAAAAAAAAAAAAATGTGGCGCGCTACTAAAAATGAAGAAGCAAAGTTCAACTAGAATAGATTGCAACCAGCCCGTTAGGTAGGGAAAAAAAAGCAATTGGAGGAAAGGGAAGGGGCGTAATGATTGAGTCGAGTTCCATTTTTGGTCAAAGCAGATAATTTTCAATGTCTTTGACTAAAACAGTATTTTTTTTAAATATAGCTTTCCCCAGGGGCGGACTGGGTCTTCCAAGAGCGCGTTAACCTTGACTCCCAAAGAGCGCACAGGTTGGAGGGCGCAAAAAAAAAAAAAAAAAAGAATGATGTAAATGTTCTAAATTTTTCTGAGGTAAAAAAAATGAATGGAAAACAAAAGTGCATCAAGAAATTCAAGAGCCTGGATATTTAAATCGTCCAAACGACTTCAATTTCAAAACAATTACGGAGGAGAGTTACCGAACCCTATTCCTTCTCGTAATATCATCAGAGATGGTTTCCAATTGCGTATTTAAGTTTTCAATTTCAAAACCTTTCTGGAGAAGAACGGTTAAACCCCATCTATGTCCGGACGTCATAAAAGAAGTCCTACAATTTTTTGGTTTTCAGTTTCGAAAAGTTTTTTCGCCAGAGTCACCAATCGCACTGCAGCAGAAAAAAAAAAATCTTTTAAAATTGCGCTCTAGGATCTCAAGTTCAAAAAAATTTCAGGAGGGTTATCCCGACTCCCACCGTTTCCCAGCATCATTAGAAAAAGATCGTCGAGAATTTCGTTTTAAAAACTAATTTCTACGGGGGAGGGGAGGAGAGTTCCCGAACTCATCCTTATCTTTAGCATCATCAAAGATAACAGACAGGGAATTCCAAATGCCATTACTTCCCTTTAAATAGCCTTAGAAGGTCTAAAACTGCATTTGTATCGCTTCAATTTCAAAAAACTCGCGGAGGAGCACTCTCAAACCCCTCTTTTTCGAACACCATTGAAGGTAAACAAAGAAAGAAATCCATCCCTCCTTTTGTCAAACATGTGGGAAGCATACGAAATCTTCAACTGTCACTGTCATTGGACGTTACTACGCCTCAATTAATGGCAGGGGGGGGGATACGATTTCGATAGAGTTCAGACATGTGAGGTGGGGCGTATGAATCTCAAAGTTTGACCTTGGGCGTAAATAGATGTTAATCCGGTCCTGCCTCCAGCGTGTGCGGTTTTTCCCCCCCTCGCTCTCGAGCCTTTTTTTTTTTTTTAATAAAAACTTTATTTTATTTTACTTTATTTGCGTCTTCGAACGCGTGCGTCTCTTTTTTAGCCTACTTTTCCAGTAAAAGTCAGAAAAAGGAGAAAAAATCATGAAAGAAGGTTTAATGCATCTTAAAAATGTCGCGAAAAAAATAAAAATAAAATAAAATAAAAAATAAATAAAATAATTAAATAAATATCGAAAAATTAAAAATTGGAAAGTAGGGTATTGAGATAGGGAAAAATGTCTGTCGGTCTGTCCCCCCCCCCCCCAATAACTTTTGAATTAATAGTCCGATTCGAACAAACTTTTTTTTGTTCGAAAGATCTCGGCGAGAACACCTCATTCCTATATTTCACTTTTTGATTTGAACTATTTTTTGTTCAATTCCGAACAGTTCAAAAAAACTTAACATTAGCGCCTACGGGGAAATTGAAAGTCAATGTAGATTCCGTGCTTGAAGGCGGATTTATTTCAAACAAATTTTGTTGGAAATAGCTATTGACCTCAAACTCCAGACTCCGACTCCGAGAATTTAGAGGCACCTGACTCCGACTCCCACTCCTGTGCCCGACAATTAATCGGACTCCGACTCCCCGACTTCGACTCCGACTTCGTAGCTTTGGCAAAAATTTATACACGGAGAACAAATGACTGACTCCGATTCTTGGATATTCGTCTCCGACTCCTTTATCCCGAAATGAGATCGACTCCGACTCCAATTCCGCAGCTATGGTTTTAACTGTAAAATAATTATTGTTGATATGATTTGTTTTTATTTTCACGCTAAAGTTTTAATTTAGGCGAATTCGCAACTCCAACAAACTATAGGGGGCGTTGCAGCCACTGTCTAAGGGCCGATGAAAAAACTAAAACAAACGCACGCTGTAACATATAAATTGCTTCTAAACTTCGGAAATGATTGATATTTTTGTTCGCATGTATGATTTTTTGTTCTTTATTCATTTGAAAAGACTTTTCACAGTCTTTTGGTTATTCTGACCCATGTAGAAAGAGATTAGAAATCAAAAAGTATTACGAAAGTAAAAAATTATGCAGAACAAGTTGTTCTGAAGCAGCCATTTTCACAATATTGAATTCGAAATTCATAAATTTTTGGTTCGCTTCGAACGGCATTTTCATTTTGTACCGTTTTTTCTATACATTAGTACATATTAAGTTCAGTTTCGTGACATTTCCGGCATTTGTTGACATTTTTGTCACATAGTGCACATACGTGACAGACTGTCAAGAGTAACGTTTAACACTAGATAATTTATTTCTATGACTATATGATTGAATATCAAAAGAAATCATGCATTTAATTCATTCGTCATGGAAATGATTTACCTGATATACGAAATCTTGTCAAGATACATTATTCTTTCACACAATTTTAAAACCATAACCCTATAAACAGATTTTTGGCGAACTTTTATTTTTTATTGTTCAAATTCTTAACGTTTTTTCCGGGTTTTTTCAATCTGTTCTGCGATAAATATTTTCAAGAAAATTTATTTGCATACTGTCCATTTCAGTAGGATATTGTAGTAACAAAGGTTATTTAAATCATTTATGTGGAATTAGGTTAAGGAAAAGTGTCCAGTCTATGTTGTTAAGTTCGTTTTTTTTTCATCGAATTGAAAAACTGATATTTATTCAAATTCACTCAGAACAAGATAAATAAAATGTGTACTCACAGTTTTTGATGTTACGCTGTTGCGGATGACAATTCCAAATGATGAATTACGCAAATAAAAAAAATACACATAACAAACTATTTGTTTTGCCCAAAATGAACACATGGAACGCAATGTTTTAGTTTTGTCGGCAAATTTGTAAATCTCCGCAATGTAGCGTATTCGAGCGTTGGAGTTGCGAATAAACTCGAAGTCATTTATGTTTCTACATAACGATTTGCGCAGACGATTTTTTTTTTTTTTTTTTTGACAATGGAAAGTTATTCTTTAAGTTGACATTTTATTGTTTTTATTTATTTTGGTAAGTGCATTAATTCATTTAAAAAATTATTTTTGGCAACAGGGGAAAAAGAAACGATTTTTTTTTTTGATATGATGTATTTATTTTAATAAGCTTATTAATTTTAATTATTATTTTTTTCGTTTTGAAAGCTGTTAAAAAATTTTTTTAAGGGAAAAAGTGTATTAGCTGCTTTGTTTAAAAGGTGCTGTTGCTTTATTATTATTATTATTATTATTATTATTATTATTATTATTATTATTATTATTATTATTATTATTATTATTAGATGTGTGAGGAATACTTTATTCCTAGAAATTAGAAAAGATATGTTTGAAACAATTTGCGATTTTAGCTATTTTTGAGAATATTGATCAGGTACTAGAAAGTAGTATGGGTATCCGGGAAAGTAGACTCGTATAGTTCTAGACGGAACTTCTTGTTTTTTTTTTTTTTTTTGCTTTACAACTTGTGCGCCTTTGTGTCGTCATCGGTTGTCCCCCCCCCCCCTTTTTTTTTTTTTTTTGCACTTTCGTTTTTTTTTTATTTTTTTTATTTTGTTAACTTATTTTGATTACTTTTTTTTTAATCTTATTTTTACTTTGTTGCGCCTACAGGTTTTTTTTACCCGACTGCGTGTGCGCGACGCAAAGGAGGGTAATGTGTTTCTTCTTCTTCTTCTTCTTCTCTCTCTTGAGGTATATGCTTCACTCTAACACAGTGGCTTCACCTCTATTACTCCAAAATTTTTCCTGTTTCTGCTTGAAACAAAAGGAAGGACAAGCTTCAATAATCAGAAAATTCGACAAAACAATAAAGAACGAGAGGCTGAGAGCAGAGGGCAAGGAAGATGCAAAAAGGAACAAAGCTTAACCCCGCAACTAGGGGAAAGCCTAGGAAGGAGAACACCAAAAGGAAAAGGAAATTATGAATCAATAGCCTTGAGCAAACCAATGAGAAGGGACATCAAGCGGCGAGAAACATGAGCGGCCGAGAAAACAAGAGAAAAGGACAAGGGTACACATCCCATATAGGCACGAATTCTGTCTCTTTCCTTATTATATTTATTGCAGACTAGAATGGCATGGTCTACTGTATCAGGAGTATTACATGTTAAGCACAGAGGTGAGTTACTATGTTTGATTCGGTGCTGGTTGAATTGAGTGAGAGTGGTACGGGTCTGAGCTCTTGATAGCAGGACATCTTCATATCGATTTTTTGTTAAATTGTGTTTGCTGTTTCCTTGACCATTTAAGTGGCTGTATCCGGTATAGTATTTAGATCTGTTCCAGGAAGTTGTAGCTTTATCTCTGTACTTTTGTTTCAGGTTTTGTATTATGTCTTCAGGGGCAATCCAGTGGAGAATGATATTTTCCCCGTGTCCCATGCTAGCCAGTCTGTCTGCAGTTTCATTTGCTTTGATACCCACGTGGGCAGGGGTCCAAACGAATTCGAGTGCATGACCGTTTGAAGTGTGATTGGCAATACTTTTTGTAATCATCGTGATGATGTGGGGAGACTTATTGTTAGCTCTTTCGAGGGCAGAAAGGACTGACAGACTGTCGGAGCAGAATACTATCTTTGGACCTTTGTTTCCGAAACTAATAATAGCGAGCCATAGAGCGAGCCCTTCAGCGGTGAAGATGGAGTTCATATTTGAAATTTTTCCCTTTATATTTTCATTTGAACTCGAATTGTGGACCCCTATTGCTGTAGAGTATTGGGTTTTTGATGCATCAGTTGCTATAATATGGCAGTCTTTCCAGTGGGTGGAACAGTAGTCGTCGAAAGCTTTGCTAATTAGTTGCCTTGGAATATCTTCTTTTTGGAAAGGAAGGGACTTGAGGGAAATTGTAGTTCTGTTTGGATTAATATTTGAAGGAATACAAATAGGTATGCATTGGCTAAGATAGATGTTTAGGTGTCTGTCAGTAAATTTTTGTTCCGAATTCCTAAAGGAGTTTTTTCTAATTTGGTAGGAATTTTTTTAATCTCATAAGAGAGAAGTGTTTTCCTGATTGGTGAGAGCTTGTCCAAGGCAACTTGTCTGATAAAAAACATCTCAGATTTGAAATCATGTGTTTGGCTGCAGGAGGTCTCATTTGCTTCTCTAAGCAGGATAGGGATTGGGGTGAATTTTTTGTTACTCGTAAAGCAGCATGGTATATTATTTCAATTTTATTTTTATTTTTCTGGGAAAAGAAGATGAGTAGATGTGACTGCCAAAATTAATCTTGCTCTTGATGCAGCTGTTCGCAATTTTTAGAAGATCTTTTGTTCTTGCTCCCCATCTGTTCGAGGCGACAACTTTTAGAATGTTAGTATATGTAAAAACTTTTTTGGCTAAGTAGTTTATGTGTGATTTGAAGGTGAGGTTGTTATTGAAGTAAATGCCTAATATTCTGATATCTTCCCTCCATTCGATGGTATCTTGGTTTATAGATAAATTACGATCTGTCTTCTTTCTTTTACTTGAAAAATTAACTGCCACACATTTCTCCGGTACATTCGTCATGTGCCAAGTTTTACACCAGGAATATACTTTATTTAGCGAGTTTTGAACATCATTAAGTGTGTTGTCAATGTTCACACCTGAGCCTAAGATAAAAATATCATCAGCGTAAGTGATCATTTTTACATTTTTAAGATGTAGGAGGCAAAGATCTTTGATGTAAATTTGGAAAAGAAACGGGCTCAATACCGCGCCTTGGCGGACTCCTCTTTGTGATGTTATATTAGTTGAGAAATGTTCTCTCCATCTGACCTGGGCAGATCTGTGGCTGATGAAATTGTGTATCCGTTGTGCAGTTTTGCCTTGTATTCCGTTTTGTAGCAATTTCCATATTAGACCATCATGCCCAAACTGCATCATAGGCTCCCTTAAGATCCAATGCGACGAGGAAGGTGAATCGACCTTCATTTCTTGCTCGGAACAACTCATGATGGATTTCTGCCAAAATTACATCGCAGTCCCTACTATGGTTTGTCAGCCTGGTTTATATCATGCGTTCGACAGTTTTAGCGAGAGTAGATGTGAGTGAAATTGGTCTGTACGAGTTAATGTCTTCTTTATTCTTCCCTTTTTTGTGAATTGGAACTATATATGCATTTTTAAAGGAGTTTGGGACCTCTCCGGTGTTCCAGAGATGGTTAATTGTATTCAGAATTTTATTCTGGTTATTTGCTGAAATATTTTTTAATGCTTTTGCAGATATTTTATCAGGTCCGGGGGCAGAATTCCTGTTTTTATTGATTGCTTCCTTTAGATCGTTTAAAGTGAAAGGTGCATCTAAGTCACAGTTTCCACTGAGGTCTAGGGGAATAAATTCGTTGATTTTCTGATGCATAAAAAATTTACTGAACGCATTCGCTTGGGCAACAGGTGAATGGAGCTCTCTCGCAGGCGTATTTAGGATAAAGTGAGATTTTGTATCTTCGTACGTTCTGTTATTAAGACTCTTTAGAATTTTATTTATGCTGTGATTTTCCTTTGCCATTTTTTTTTCATGGTCTTATTCCAATAAATTCTTCTTAAACAATTACATAATCTTCTTAGTTTTGCCCCTATTTGCTTGTATTTTTCCCATGCATCACGGTTTAGAGAGTTTCTTGAAAGTCGATGATATTTTCTTTTTTGGCCAAGGAGAAAGCTGCATTCTCTGTTCCACCAGAGATTATTGCCGCTTGTTTTTATAATTTCATTCTTGCTGTTTTTAAAAAGGATTTTTTCTATGATATTATTAAATTCGTTAATATTAATGTTGTTGGCATCATTAAGGTATTTGTTTAAGTCAGAGTTGAAATTCTTCCAGTTTATTTTCCATCTGTTTTGGTAATGACTCCCAAGATGCGGAATATTTATTTTGATAGGGTGATGGGCGCTGTCAAAGGTTTCGGCAATTACTTCGTATGATAGATAATTGTAAAGGTCCAATGATGTGATTGTTAAGTCCAGAAGAGCAGGTTTATTGTTGTTTGAGTAGTACGTGGGAGTACTGCAGTTTAAAAGAACCATGTTGTTGTTAATTATCCAGTCGATTACTGTTTCAGCATGCCGGGAGTCATTATCACTGCCAATAGGGAGGTGTGGTGGATATTGAAGTCCCCCATAATTAAAAAAGGAGGGGTAAAATATTGTTGAAAGGCAGAGAGCCAGTTTTTGTTCCATGAGCTGGATGGAGAGTAGATATTAAAAATTTTTATTTTTTATTTTATTTTATTTATTTTTTTTTTTTTTTTGTAAAAAATTTCAATTCCAAGTACTTCAACATTGGAGCTAGGTAGGGTGATGTTGATAATTTTAGCAGAATATTTTGTACTGACAGCGGTAATGAGCCCGCCCTCATGACGGTTTCCCCTGTCCTTACGAAAGATGGTCTTATCTTTTAGGTTAAAATTAATTTGATTATTTAAAAAAGTTTCTTGAATAGCGATAACATCAGTGCCCAAAAAAAAATTCCGTGTTCAGCCAGGTGCGCTTGTTAGTGACGCTTCTAGCATTCCACTGTAAGAAGTAGCAACCTGCCACGGAAAACAAAAGGGAAAACAGGACGAAAAAAGGAAAAGTGCAAGCGCACCAGAAAGCGGCCAAGAAAACGATCTAGCGGAGAAAACTAACATTCCACAAGAGTAGAAACAGCAGGGACAGGCCCAAGAACCTCGTGATCCATCTGATTTTCGTCTTCTAAACAATCCGTGTCTCCTCTTTGCCTCTTAAAGGCGTTCCAGTCGATCTTGGAGTCCGTGTTTTGAAAGGATATTTTTTTTTTATTACCAGAAGGTTGGTAACTAAATTTTGTAGCATTTTCGCCACGTTGGTGTTTATTTGAAGTATACAGTTTTTCATCACCATTTCAATTGATGTTTGTAGCTGGCTGATTTGGCTGATGAATTCAGCCCTAATTTTGGATTCGAATTTTTCCATTCTTTCTTGAATGGCTTTGTCCATAACATCGTTGGTTACAAATTTATTTTCCTCGCCCTTAGCAGTAATCTGAGCATAAGTGGTGTTGTTACTTTTTATTCTTCTTCTAGCTTCACTTAAACTTAAATGATTGATGCATTTGAATGCCATGATTTCAGCTTCTTTTATCCTCTTTGGGCATAAATTGAAATTAGCTGGATATGCATTTTCGCAATTGATACATTTTGGAGGGAAAGTACATATCTCTTTGTGTCTATCTCCGCAATTTATGCACTTACTTGCCTCTGTGCATTTGCTGGTGATATGGAAGAAAGAGAAACAGTTGCTGCATTGTCTTGGCTTGTCAATGAATAGAGATATTTTTTTTCTCATCATGAACAATTTTATATACTCAGGCACTTTGTGCCCTATGATTGTGATTAATATCATTTCTGTCGGTATCTGCCTCTGAGGGGTATTTTTCTGAAAGCGACGTGCTTCCAATATGATAATTTTTTTTTCTAATTCCAGTTCATATGTCAGGTCGGTTAGTCCTATGTCAATATTGATGTCCCTAAGGAGGAAGCGTGAGGTGTAGTTTTCAATGATTAGATGGGCTTGGACTTTTATATTAAGTATGGTGGTTATGGATGTGATTTCTTTAGCACATTCAAAGCTATCAGTGATAATCAAAAGGCTGTCAGTTCTGGTGAAGTTGATACTAGTTATCTCATTGGAGCGTTTGATTTTTGCCATTAATTCAGCCTTGATAAGCTTCGGTTTGTTACGGGGGATTTTTTCTGTGTCGATACCCGATAAAAATATGGGGAACTAGGTGACACCATTTTCAAATGCTGTTTTTACAATGTCCACATTTGGTACTTCTTTAGTGTATTTGTGGGGCTCCATGAGGATGGGAGAGCATGCATAAAAAAGGAGAAAGCAAGCAAAAAGCAAAAGGCACCTTACCTAGGAAACGAAAACATGAAGTGGCAAACCCCAGAGCAAGTAGAAAATTCATTCGTGAAAAACAGTCCTGTACTCGAGAACTACGAAGCCAATAGGAGAGAAAGACCAAGGCCGAGTAGAGTCTTATATACAATAGGCGGACATACAACGGGACCACCTCGCTCGGCAGCCAATCTACTAAACCTTAAATTTCTTAAAACGCAAAACTCGTGTTAAAAAAAGTTTCCTAATGTGCTTATCCGTCTATGTATGTATGTCCGTTTCTATGTGGCGTTCTACAGGCTAAACGCCTTGGCCAATTTTGGCAATTCTTACGTCAATCGATTTGTCTCAACCTTGGGAGTGTCACTAAACACATGACAGTAATCAAAAGTACAATTTCAAAAACCAGTTGCCATTTTGTCAGTTTGAGATCGGCGTACGCTGGGTATCGCACACTGTGTCGCACGCTACCTGCGTGCTACAAATACAGGTAGTTTTCGCTGCTTAAATTTTTACCCGACTGTGCGTACGCGACACAAAGGCGGGTAATGTGTTTATAAGTCTATGTATGTATGTTTGTTCCTATGTGGCGTTCTGCAGGCTAAACACCTTGGCCAATTTTGGTAATTCCTACGTCAATCGATTTATCTTAACCTTGGGAGTGTCCCTAAACACATGACAGTAATCAAAATTCACCATATCAACAACCAGTTGCCATATTTTGTCAGTTTGGGATCGGCACACGTTGGGTGTTGCACACTGTGTCGCACGCAGGTAGTGTGCGACGCAGGTAGTTTCCGCTGCCTGAAATTTTTTGTTTACTATAAGTCTACTAACTGGGATCTCATGGGGCCGTGGTAGCCCGATCGGTAGAGTGTCGGATTCGGGACCGGAGGGTCCTGAGTTCGAACCTCGATGGTCGTAGATCCACCGTCGTCATTAAAGGGGACTGGGCGACGCTAAATATGATCGTGGTCCCAATGTCCTCCAAGTGAAACGATAGATACCTCTGGGGGTGCTAGCACCAGGTAGCTATTTGCTCCTGGACTAGTTCTAAATTCTCATTAACTGTTCGATCCGGATCTGGTGCTGCCATCTATCGGTATGTAAAATAATGGAGGCAAGGCACTTAGTATGCAGTCCTCGACATAAATACAGTTGTAGTCAGGTGTGACTCTGAATAGGAATAGGGATCTCATTGGCCGAGTGGTCTAAGCGATTGCTTTTCCCACTTGAGGCGGTGGGTCAAGACACCCTCGCCCCGGATGTACTTTCCCCTCTCTCTGATGTAAATTCTGTCATGTGTTCTTTATATGTATTTTGAACTGTAGTAAAAAATATATTATGCGTAACGAAGGCAAGACACTCAGACTGTAGTCCTCCTCAAAATAAACCAGTGCAATAAGCACCAAAAGAAAGAGAGTCTGCTAATTCGATTTTCATTTCTAACATGTTGCATTTGTTTTTGCCTTGATTCAAGAGACTGAGTTTCGCGACGTGTACTTTCTTGAGAGGTTTTTTTTAGTTTCACGAGAAAGACTTGACTGACGACGTTTCAGATTTCGCGTCATCATGAGTTATACAGGCTGTTTATATAGCTGTGCTATGGTTGACTTAAGTTCGCGCATTTTTGCCGAAGGTCAAGCACATGTAGCTTTAAGCGGAGTTAGGTCCCTCGAGGGAGTAATTATCAGTAGTTTATTAGACCACAGCAAGTTACTTAATAAACTTCACGATGCAAACAAACTATCCCAATGAAATGACAAGGTTGCGAAATGTACCGTCTTATAATCATAATAACTAATAAATCAATGAAAATTAACTAAAAAGTGTAAAAATAAAAAATTATTAAATAAAAACAAAAAACCCGACTGCCCAATTAACCTTTGAAATTAGGGGAAGCTTGGTCTCATTTCGCCCCTCCCCCTACTTTTTGTTCTGAGAAATTTTTCTAAAAATTCTATGCACATTGATACAAAACTCATTAGTGCTACGAGTAGTAGTTACAAAAATGACCCAGCAGAATTCAGTAAAAGTATTCCACTTTTCCGACAGATTAAAATTTCTTACGTTACATATGTTGTACTGCAATGCTTGACGAATAAGGGGTAGTAACATGTTGAATCAGATTTAACACTGACACAAAAGAAATTAAATGACATAAATGTGCATTATAATAGAGTTGAACCAAATACCATGTTTGAAAATATAACTTGTATCCACATTTTATTGAATGTGTCCTTACCTTTTATGATTCAGTTCTTCCAAACATTTTTATTTAGCAAGCTCTAACGTTAGCAGTCCCCTTTAAGAACGAAGTTAAAAGCAGAAACTGAAATTGGAAAGCACATTTTTTCAGTAATATTTGGGCCCATTAAAAATTCTGAGGGGAAGTTCAAGCTCTCGAGGGATGGCCTGGCCCGCCGGGACATGTCCAGATGCGCTCATCACCAAAGTGCCCCCACTAGAAAAGAGGGTAAAATATATTTTTTTTAGTAATTTACAAAAAAAAAAAAAAAAAGTTCCTCCTCGGGTAGCCATATAACCTCGACAGGGGCGCCACCAAAATTTTGCAATAACGTCGCAAATAATTGGGTACTTAAATAATGAAACCTTTCAATGTTTCGCAGCGCCCCTAAATGGCAAAATCTTGCATTAGAGGATCGGCTCTGTATCACTGTATTCAAAAGAATGTTCTGCAGCAAAACTACTACTGTGAGCGCTATTGGACGTATTAATGTATTAGGGACGTATTTTAGTAAGGCTCCAGGTAATGATTCCCAAAATGTGCATCTCTTCGGCGAGCCACGAAGCCTCTACTGGCGCCCGCAATTAATGATTTAATAATAATGAAATGTTTCATTACTCGCGCCTCCCGATGATGGCGAAATCGTGCTAATCGGTTTTCTATCACTGTATGACTGTATTCAAAAGAATGTTAAAGAATTTTCCTGGCAAAACCTCAGTCCACATCTGTGAGCGTTTTGGGATATATCACGCATTCGGGGCATAACTCAGTAGGGGTCCGGACCGGACAGAAGGTTCAAAACTAAAAGATCCGCGGATATAGACTATCCACATACTCGTCCAAAAGGTCCGACGGACAGAAGGTCCAGCGGACATAAATTCCACGGATTGCAGGTCCCAATCATTGAACTAGAAAGTCTCGATTTTGGACATCTAGGATATTAGGTCAAGTTCTCTGAGCAAGCTGGGCATAAATTCCGGATATTGAAGTTTAACTTGTCTCAAACTAAATTTGTTAAATTTTAAATGGAAATAAAATTGATTTAATGACATCCAACAGGCAATCATCCCCAAAATGTGGGCCTCCCCGGGAGAGCCGTAGTCATCTACGGGGGGCACAGTGGGATATTGCAGTCGCGTAGGAAGTAATTATTATTAATGACGTTTTAAATAATTATACATTTTTGGCGGTACAGTTTTTGACCTTTTGCAGCCCGAACTTGGATCGCGCACAGTGCCCCCCATCAGCCCAGGACTTAATATAATATTTTTTCAAAAACATTCCATATTATTAAAGAGAAGAAACGAACGCTCCTGGGAAAACGAAGTAATTTTAATAGGAAAAAAATTATAAATGTTGTGAAAAAATCTTAATTTTTTTAAAGAAGAACCTTAAAATTCAATTATTTGATAGTTACAGATTATTACTCAGTTAGTCACGTCCCACAACTCCTGTTTTTTTTCATTCCCCTCCCACCTCTGCCCCCTCTTTTCCTGGACGGTCCAAAAATAAGAAAATCCTCAAAATGTTACGCTTTGGAAGCCCCCTACCTCAATCAACATCATTAAAGAGCGTCTCAAATTTTGTTTCCAGGGGTTTAATTTTGCAACATTTCTAGGGGAAGAACTATCAAACACTTCCCCTCCTAAAAACATCAAAAATCGTTTCAGACTGCTTTTTTGGAGCTGCAATTTTGAAACATTGCAGAGCCCCTAACGTTACCAAATATGGTGTACAGTCGCTTCGCTTCCTAGGACCTCCATTTCGAAAAACTTCCGCGGACAAAGGCCTCATCGCGCCTCGAACCCTTCCTTCTAATAGCATCCAAATCGTCAAAAATTAGATTTAAAAAAATGACTATTTGTTGAGGTCCTCTTTAAATTTGCAGTCCTCTTTAAAGCCGATGTTAACGTATGAAATCCTGAAAATGAAAAAAAAAATTGGGGTAAGGGTGATCGATTTCATTGTATTTTGAAAAAAAAAAAAAAAAAAAAAGAAAAAAAAACAAATTAATCGAAAACAGCGCCTAAGTGATCATCCCTTACTTTAACGTCAACACATATCGCCTATAATCGCGTTTTTAAGACTTCAGTTTCTTAAAATTTCCTCAGAAGGCTCCCTGGAACTTTACACCATCTAAACCTCAGAGACCGTCTAAAACTGCGTTCTTAGGAATTAAATTCAAAAAAATTCTCCGAGGGAGAACGTTCTTCCCCAGATCCCAAAACAGGCAAATTTTAATCAGAACTTTGATTTCTGATACTTTTTCAGCAACATATCGTATAGGTTGTGCTATTGATTTTGATTCTACCGAATTTATTTTAATTATCATGTTAAATTTAAATTAAATTAAAAAATAGTGTTAAATTTTTAAGATAACCAATATCATCAGACTCAGGCCATCACAGATTATATATTGCGACTGTAGGGAATCGCTTCTTCTTTTATGGTTCCTTAGAATCATGGGGTAATGTTCCTTTTTCTGCGGAAACAGCTGTAATTCGTAAAATCAAAACTCTGCATGTCGACTGATGAAACAGCAATAATCTCGATATTTTTTTCATGTAACGGCTCTAAATTTATTTTTATTTCTCTAAAATAATTTTTCAACACATCAAGATGTATGATTTAACATTAATTTATGCAAAATTACCTACTTTAAATAGACATTAACTGATTCTTATGATGATAAAATTTGTATGTAATCTAAAAGTAAAAAAATAAAGTGATTTTGAAGTTCTATTAATATGTACCAATCACTGGATCACAAGATGTCATACACTGAGGTATTAGGTACCAATTACAAAAAACTTTGGTAACTTTTTATACACATAATAGTCTCATACACTAATTAGTCTCATTCCCATGCTTCGTCTTTTGATTTGAACAATATATTGTTCATTTTCGAACAGCTGAAAAAAAATAGTTGCAAGGGGGGGGGGATGATTTGTAATCTAGAGGGAAATTTACATCTAATATGTGGCTTCACTGGAAAAGAATTACAAAGGTTTAGCCTGTACAAAATGATAAGTTATTTACAAAAAAAATAAGGTAACAATCCATCACCAAAAAGTATTTAATATCAGCTGTTACAGAAAAAAATAAAACTTTACAGCTATAAATCACTGGCAACAAAATGTTGCAGCCAAAAAAAAAAAAAAAAAAATCGAAAATACTGCAAAGATTCAGAAACATTTAGTTTTTTGTTCTATAAGTAAAAGCGCGGAGGGGGGGGGGGGTATTGGAAAAGGTACTTTTTCTCATCATTTCTTTTACAAAATGGAAAAAAATTTACTATGCAAAGTTGTTTTAATAAAATAATTTCAGAAGGTTTAGCTTCTAAAATTTGCGAAATGAATAAACTAAAAAATAATAAATAGCGCAACAGATGCATAGCTACTATTCATTTTAATATCTCGCATTTATTTTTTCGACTAAAGAATCATAACTTTTAAGCGTTTATCAAAAACTTAGTCTTTAAAATACTTCTCGGATTTGATATCAGCGTGGGTAATATTAAATCAACTGCATCGACTGCTTTTCAACAGCTGCTTAAGTTCCCGAAGTATTACCGATAACTGCTAAAGAAATCAAAGGTATTTTTATTTAACATCTGTGAGATAGTTAACTGTACTCCTCTAATGGGAGGGAATTGTTAGGTCTTGATGAGAACGAAGGTAAGCGAAAGTATTGTGTTATACATACAGTGTAACTTCGATTTAACGATACCCGATATAACAATTTCACCAATTTAATGATACATTTCTTTGGTTGAGATTTGACTTCACTATCTATGCTCCTCGAATGTCTATGCTCCTCGATTTAACGATATCCTTGATTTAGCGATTCTCAACTCCATAGCTCGAATACGATACCTTGTGGTGATTAACAATACTAAAGAAAAAGGTAAAACATTCCGTTCTACGTTTTCTTTGGAGAAAATTACAGGCTTCAGAGAGTTTGTGGTGTAACGTAATTTGAGAGGAATATAAAAGAAAGTTTCCCACAAGCACGATGAAATATTACTGTCATTCATTAAGCTTCAAAGCAAGTTATAAGTTACGGCATCTGTTTGTTTTACCTTTTTAATCCGCCATTAGACAGTGGCTGCAGCGCCCCCTATAGTTTATTGGAGTTGCAAATAACTTTTTCAAGTCCTTTGACAAACGTTAAATCATGGTTATACCGTATTTTTTAATTTAGAATAGATATGCTAAAACATGAGGCAGCGGATGACCAAGTTTTATTTTTTTCTGCAGCCGTAAAATGTTTTAGATATTTTCTAGTTTTAAAATACGTTGATTACTGATTATCAGGGCCAAGATACTGATGATTATAATCTTTTTTTTTTTTGTATTAGGGGTATTAAAACACTAAAAAACTTCATTGCGTAGTTTTTTTTTAATACTTCTCAGTCTTTTTTTTTTCGCTTAATAAGATGCAAAAAATATGTCGCAGGGATTTTTAAATGCACGTGAAATTTTTCTCGGACATAGGGCCTATAGGAGTGAGTCCTATACTCTGGTTTTATGCCGAAAAATCAGTGAAAAAATTGTAAAACAACCGTTAGAAGAAAAATAGATTGGTTTTAATGATTTAAAATATATTGTTGGCGGGAATTCCCCCATAAGTCTCCCAACTTGCTTCAAATGTTCATGTTTTTGAACTTTGCACCTTTTTAGTCCCTCAGAAGAGTGTTAATGGCTAATCAAATGCTCCCCAAGTAAATACAGAGACTGAAATTGTCGAAAAATGGAAAAGAAGGGGGGGGGGGATGCCATTTTTAAAAACTAGGCGTGATGGGGGAAAACGGTGGTCATATTTTTATTCAGGGGGTCATTTTACGACAAAAGAATCAACAAGAATTATATCAGATGCATTTTGAAAGGTTTTGTATTAATTATTATTATTATTACTAGCATTCCCGTACCCGGCATTGCTCGGGTAATGGAATTTGCAGGGTTAACAGTGCTTGGTGCACCTAGTTTCGAAAATCCTCTATAATAATTACTTATTTCCTATAAATTTTTCTAATTTTGGGAGGATCACGGGGTCCCTGGACTCCTTATATATATATGCCCTTGTCCTTAACCGATCTTTAACTATTATTAAAGATCCTTTTAAAGTATTGATTATCTTTGCAAACACAGGTCATCCACGTTTTATTGTTATACCTATGTTTAAGCAAGAATTTATTTGTATACAAAATATTTAGTTTTTTTTTTTTCTGGTGCTAAAATTATTAAGCTGCTTGATGAACTGACTTTCGAGCAAGCTACATAAAATTGGTCGTGTGAAAAAAGTCCTCTCTTAAACCAATCCCTGCTACTTTTAATGTCTGTCCTTGTGACTTATTAACGGTTATTGCAAAGCAAACTTTTACAGGAAACTGCACTCTTATAAATTCAAAAGGATAGCCCACCTGTGATAATGTTCTTAAAAACTTCGTTTCTAGTTTTAAAAAAATGAAAGCAAAAGACAGAAACATTATTATTTGACTTGAGAAAAGCCTCGAGAATCACGTGAGAAACAAAAACAATATCAAATTTAAAATTCGCTATCGAGCAAAAGTTGAGAAGAAGTACTGAATAATGATTTGAATGGAGGAAAGCCTCCAAAAATAAGGGATTTAAATTTCAATGACAGGTTTTAATTTCACAGAAATTAAGGGGTTTTAATTAATTTCTCCTGAACTAATTGATATTTCGAAAAATCCTTTCTTAGTGGTTACTTTCGTAATCATGTGGACATGCCTGCCAAATTTCAAGTCCGAGGCTTCAGCGATATTGACTGTGCGTTGATATATATATATATATATATATATATATATATATATATATATATATATATATATGTTATCTCAGGACATTGATTTTTTATATATTAAGATTAATATTATTAGTATTATTATTTTATTTATTTATTTATTTATTTTTTTGCCGCTTCATAAGTGTGATTAAACGCTCAGATAGTTTTCTTCTACTTAGAACGCGATTCAGTCAGTGGATAAATAGCACCCCTGCAACACCGGCGGGCGACTCAAGAGGGAGCCCGCTCCAGAAAAAATAAAGAGGTTTAATTGAAAAAAATGTTCTGATTTATTTTTGTCTAATGAAATGTCGCATCTAGGCTTTCTGAATGAAATCTTTTAAAAACTTAATGAATGCTTTCATTTCATGTTTTTTTTTTCTTTTTTTTTTCTCGAGATACTCACACATTTTTATTTTAAGTTTAAATATACTAGTATAGATTTTATTTCATTTTTAAAATTTTATATCTCAAATTTAACACATAAATGCATTTTTAATTTCCTAAACACTCTACAACATAATATGATATACATTACTAACTATGGGCAAAAATAAGCTTATGACCCTCAGAGTTTCTAAAAACCTGTAAAACTTTTAGTTTTGGAACAGAGGTGAAAGGAATTTACGGCTACACAATATGTTAGGTCTAATTTAAATTCCCCTCTGCTAGTATAAAGATAGAGCCAAATTTTTAAATAGACATAGAACTGTCTAGAACTGCAAAGATTCAGAGGCAGGAAAAATTTACGCTTCATCGATTTTTAGAATCTTTGCAAAAAAAATATCAGTGAATTCTTATTTTCTATAAGGAATTTTTTCTTCCTTTCTAATAAAAAACATAATTTTTACCCATTTCATAAAACTATTTTAATAGCAATCGTGGATAAAGCAATTGAAGGTACAGATTTCAGGCCTGTCAATGGAAGCATAAAGCTAAATTTGAACTCTGCGTAAGAGCCTGTAGCAGCAGAGGTTATCAAGCGTCGAAAGAGACCCAGATTTAATGTACTCTAAATCATGAATTTCTACTCTTTTTTAAAAAAGGAACTGTTGTTATTTTCTGCTTGAAAAACACATTTTTTAATGTACATATTTTTAAATTCTTATTTAAACTTTTTCGATGTTCGATTATCCAAGTTCCCTAAGTAAACGCTTCTATATAAGGGAAAGAAAAGGAAAAGCATGGTATTATTGAATGAGTTCAGCTTTTTCTCGAGAAAGACATATAATGGTGAGAATTTTAGCAATTCATACTTCATTAAAATTATGTAATTGTTGTTGTTATTATTGGAGCACACTATTTCAAAACTGTGCAAGTATAAGGAAAATTTAAACTCTCTGCACACCTTTTCCTAACTTTTAAGAAAATGAGTAAATTAGACATTTTCTATCTCAAGAAAAAGAGAGAAAGAGAGAGAAAAGGAATTCTGGTTATGGTCGTGTCCAAGCAAAAAAAAAAGGAAAAAATGGCATGATACGGTCATGCGGTCTGTATAGGCCAGGGGTGCCCACAGGGGGCGGGGGGATTATGGTGCAAATTGCGCTATCAAAATTTTTGGGCGGGATTTTAAAAGTTATTTATTTAAATTTATTTATTAATATATTTAAATTTATGTATTGATTTATTTTTAATTTTTTTATAAATTTTATTTTATTCTGTTTATATTTTAATTTATTCATTTATTTAGTTTGTGTGTGTACTGTGTATATGTTTTTGGCGAGGCATACAACTTTTCTTTTAAAATAATATAAATAAAAGTTTATAAACAAATTTAAAAAAAAAAATAAATTAACAAATTTTTAAAAAAATAATTTATAAAAAAAATTAAAATAATAATTCATAAAAAAATATTAAAAAAATTAACAAAGTTTAAAAAATTAACTAAAAAAATAAAAAATAAAAAAGGGAAAGAGGGTTGAAAAAACTTTAGGAGGGAATTTGCGCCACTGAATTGGGGGGGGGGATGAGCACCCCTGTGTATAGGAGTTCTAGGTTTCACACGACCTGTGCAGCGTGCAGCCTATATTTCAATCAAAGAATTTCATATCAAAGAAAGCTTGCTCTCCCTTCTTTAAAAAAGAAAGAAAAAAACCATACACACATTTGTTTCACTTTCAGATTACTTAGCAATGACTGCCACAATAATTCCAGTTCTGGCTGCTATGTACTTGGGCAGCACATTCAATCTCATCAAATATCAGAAAGGCAACGTAGATGTTTACAGTGAAAGTACATTACAAGGAAACATTCAAGTAAGTTCGGCTAAATACTTCTCTGACTTATTTTATAATCAGTGAAATCAAACGTTTAAATTTCATTTCTTGAACTAGTAGAAATTTTAAAAAATAAAGTTTTTTTTAGCTGGTTAACTTCAGTTGTTTGACCGCAACTGCGATTCTTACTTTACGGATTATCGTGCTCTAACTGTTGAAGTATACCAAATAGTCTAGGTAGTTACAAAAATAAAAAAAAGTCGAGCGAATTCTCATATAAGCCACTGCTCGTAAAAATCCATGATTAAACACTTAAAAAGAAGTGAAAAAGTTAAACAACTGCTCGTATTAAAAAATAATCACTAAATGCATAAACATACAGGATGTTCAAAAGAGTGTTACAGTATCATATAGTCTACCAGTATCCTATCTGGCAAATAACAGAGGAAAGTTTCCCGCTAAAAGTGAGCAACCTCCCAAAAATTAACCTGAAATCTTTCTGGAAAATACAGAAACCTTCCTAATAAAAGCCAGTCCCTTTTCTGGAATAAATGAGGAACCTTATAAGAAAACTTAAAAATTGTTATTGTAATAACCTGACACTTTCTTGATTTACCAGGAAAACTCATAAAGCAGCTTAAGAAAAAAGCCGAAGCTAAAGCAGAATTAAAAGCAAATGCCGAGCAGCTTATTTGCATGCAATTCTTGCAACGGTGCACTGACAAAGACTGCATCAGTTCGCCTTCGCTTAAGGCTCTACCAATCTTGAAGGCTGTAGCAGAGCTGAAGACGAAAACCTAATAAAGAAGCTAAATATATCTTCACACTGGCTGCTAAAAACATTTTTTACAGGAGTGAAAGTCTCCATTCAGGCAAATCGTAGCTTTTTAGAGTAGCTTGAGCAATGAATGAAGACTTGAGCAGAATTCCAATTTTAGAAATCTATAAAATTATTAGCACTAGTATTTTGTACAAAGGATTAAAAGTATTTTTATTGATATCTGTCATTATTAATAAAAAAAGTATGAGAATTTTAATGATTTAAGTTTTTTTTGGGAGGGGGGAGTATTAAAATGAAAAAGTGCAGCAATCCAGTTAACGATTACGTCTATCTAGGGTACAAACAAATCATTTTCTGGTTATTTTCCTTTTTGTAATTGTACAATGGAAGCTACTTTTCCCAACTCTTCTAAGAAATAAACTTTTGAAAGCTTGCTTTTGGATACAAATTACAAACTGTTCATTCACTGGTCGCATTGTACTATTCTAAGCTTTTACCTTTATTTTTCAATATGTATTACACATAATATGTTTGCGGGACCTCTCGCTGGAATTCTGAAATATTTTTAGCTACCACAATGTGAAGATATACTTATTATCTCCTTTATGAAGTACGAACTGTTGGAACCATGAGAAAGTGTTCGCAAAATCGAGAGTTCATGAGATCGAATAGCATTATTTCAATAGATGGACTTTTGGGACTGGTAAACTGTTAAAAATTCGTGAGTGTTCGTAAAGTAGAGGTTCGTGCAATCGAGCCAGGGTCAGATTAAGGCCCATGGGACACAGGCCAGGGTACCAAAACGAGGGGAGCGCCAAATCTATTGGTAAAGTTTTTAAAATTGGAGTAATTTTATATGGCATTACAGAAAGATGTAAATATTAAATATAATTCCCCCCCCCTAAAATGTTAACCATTTTTGCGAATTCCAAAACCAAAATATTTTATCACTTCACTAGTTTTAGTGGGAGGGGGAGGGGGTTTGGTACGAAATAAAGTTCGTTCCTAGTGTCTCAAAAGTCTTAGTCGGACCATAAATCGAGCGGCAACTGTATTTTGCGGTCAGCTCTCTGTTTTGGTTATTCCAGTTTGGTAATCCTAAAACAAGCATCAAAGCGAAGAGGTGAGTTGTTGATTAAAAAAAAAAAAAAAAAGAGAAGAAGCAAAATGTGCTGTCACAGAACTGAAAAACTTTCCAAAAAGAAACTTGTTTTTTGGAGAAAAAAGGTGGAAACCCATTAAATTCTGGAATACTGCTGGAAATAACCCGACTTTTTTTTTTTTTTTTGTCGGTGACAAAGCACTGACACGTTGATTACAAGGTACACCGAGAGATTAGCAGATTGGTACGTGCAAAATTTTCCCATGAGCGCTAGTTAGCAGCACGGGCAATATACTGATTGGTATACACTGTTAAAAATTTTCCGGAAAATTTACGGTAATTGTTACTGGCATCCATGTTGCCAGTAACTATTACCGTAAAAATCAAATGATACTGTAAAATTTTACGGTTTCCTCGGTAGGCCACAGCAACCAGTTGGCGCTGGGATCGCTTATTTCTCCGGTATAAATTACCGTAAAAATCAGCGATGCGTCGGCGATGCAATTTTACAGTAACAATTACCAGAAAATCTTCCTGAATTTTTAACAGTGTAGCATTTATTTCGAACAGGTCCCAAAGTTATGCGGAATCCGATTAAATTATAGGTTATCCTGCGGCTATTCTGAAGCAAGTCACATCGTGTTTGTATTGTCTTGTCAAGCATAAAAGGACTAAGGACACAAGAAAGTCGGTCATTAGGTTATAACCTAATAAACAAACAGCATAACCTGATAGACCAACAATCTAATATACCAACTTTTAACAGAGGTTAAAACTTGGGTAAGGTTCTAGAAACTAGATAATACACAGAGATGAAGGTTTACCGTTTAACAATAAGCAAATTAGCGTTCAGATTCTAATTTTGGGCGAGTATGAATGGTAGAAAACTAGCAGTGCAAACATTCTTTCAAACAAGTTTTAAAACAAACAAATATTCAATCATGATGGCTAGAAAAAAAAAACGAAATTTTTAAGTTTCAATACTAGTTTGTTTTCACAAAAACGTTAGAAAGTAAATTCATAGACTTTTTTTTTTCTTTGCAACTTGTATAAAAATGGTCAGTGGAAAATAAATTAATATATTTCTTTTCTAGTCTATTAACAGAAGTTTCACCCGATCCCAATACAAATTAGTTGAAACATCAAATGAAGCAAGAGAGTTTTTAGATGTAAGTGGGGCCCTTTCTTTGCGCATAAAAAAGGGAGAAATCAAGCTCGAAGTTCCTGGTACTTATCTTGCAGAAACAGCAAACAGACAGAAATTTGTTGAACTTCTCATCCGAGTTCAGCATGAGACGGTAAGGTTTATATTTTAACTTTAGTGATAAAAGTAAAAGGAATTTGTTTCGCGATTTTTTTCATTCTAAAACTAACTAATTCTTCGATGCCGTGATTTCTTTTACACGAAAATCTAATATACTACAGTTGAAATTGCACCAAATATGTTTATGGAAAAGGTACTGTATGTAATCAAAAGTACGTTAAAAGAAACTTGTCATAAACTATAAATGTATATATTTATGCACTAGCAAAATTCATCTCAACAATAATAAGAGGCTGTCAATATATAAATGATGTCATACTTCTTTTCAGCATTTTTGACTCCCATCTCCTCTTGGTGACAAAGTATTACACTTCACCTTATCCTCTCCCCCTTTGTCACATGGCATGCGATTTTTCATAAATTCTAATGGAAAAAAAAAACCTCAATGTTACTGTTCTCGCTTCTCCTTCCCTCCCTAGTCTTAAACTGCCACTTTTCACGAACTCCTCTCCCTGTGAGTGGTGTTCGTGACGTTCAAGTGACGTTCTTTGTAGACAGATCCTAAAATACATAGCTGTCTCTGCCGGAAAATTTATTTTAAAGCGAATTGAAAATGGTGTGATTATCATACAAGGAACAAGTACCCTTTCTTCACTATCATTGCTGATGTAATAATCAGTACCATTTTTTCATTCTTTTTCCGTGAATGTATTTTCAAATACGGATACATTTGTCCTTTACAGCATTTACCCGTGAGTAAAATTTCAAAACTTTACCTCAAAAATCATTCAATATATGAAAGCCTATTGCAGATAACTGCATTTCATATCTGACTGAAAATGATATGATTATACAGGAAAAGAGTGCTAAAAGTTTAATCCTAATGCTCTGCTAGTTTGATAATCAAGATATTTTTTCCCCCAATGAGTGTATTTTCAACTTCTATGACACTTTACCTTTTCAACATTTACCTTTCTACGTCATGAAATTAGTGTTTATAGTGAAGGAGCAGCAAGTAGGTGACCAAAATTTCTCCTAACAAAGAACAACAACAACTGGCTCAACTGTAAAGAGAGGTTGTCCCTGGTCATCCCCACTTCCCCGATTTAAGCACGAGTCTGAAGGGGAGGAAATTTCTCCAACCTCATGTAGTTATCAGGAACGCCCCGAGCTGAAATTTTTTGGGAGGGCTGAAATTCTTCATTTTCCGAATGGAGCTCCAAATTTTGCCGAATGATGATAATTTTGCCTTAAGAACTCCAAATTTCGTCGAATGATGATAATTTTGCCAAATGGAACACCAAATTTTGCAGAGTAAAACTCCAATTTTTCCCGAATGGAACTTCAAATTCCGCCGAATGATGATAGTTTTGCCAAAAAGAACTCCAAATTTTGGGAATGATATTAATTTTGTCGAACTGTCAAAGAAAATTTGTCGAATATAAAATTTTTTGGAAGTTCACGGTGACTTCCCGTAATCTCTAATTGGAGTGCCTTTGATGATGAACTGCTGAGTGACCAATCACAGGGCTTTAGACCCACAAATTTAACAAGAACTTATATACTTGATGAGTCTTTATAATCTCGAGGATTGAACTCGGGATCCTCCGATCACGAATTCGCTACAGTAACCACTAGGTCCTCTCGGCCTTTTCTGTACACGTATAAGTGTTTATTGTGTATTTCATGTGTCATATGCTACCAGTAATTACTAATGCCCATTTCCGCTTGCTGCAGGTAACAGAAACAATTCCTTCTCATTTAAAGCCAAATACTGGTTGGATGGACAAAGCACCAGACAAAGTGGGCACGCATTTCGTTAGAAGCATTACGTATGGTGGTGAACTGATAGCTTCCTTGCGATTGAAAGCCAATAATAGAGAAGAGAGGGAAAAAATCAAAGCGGCAGTTGCGACTAATCTACAACTTACAGGAACTTTCGACCTTAATGCCAATGGTAAAATTTTTAAAATTATGTCTCGAAATTTTAGGTTTTCTTTCGTTTCTCTCTTTGGTTTAACCTGAGAAGTTTTTATGTACAGACGCTACTGTTAACTGCATCAATATCTCCAATGAATCAGAAATTCTTTATTCAGACATTGTTTCTTCAGGCTCTGCTCACGTGACTTAATTGTTTTCCATCGACGTCACCCACTTGCAGTCTTGTAGCGCTTTGTCTCTTTTTTTACTACAACCTACATTGGTATTTTGAAAAAACCTATGAAATATTCTTCAACTTGTGTACTTTAGAAATGTGACTGATATTTATTTGGTAACTCTCTCTCTTTTCGCGAATAGTAGCTTGCACTATATTTAGGGTTTTCGTCTAGAAATCTTAGAATGAAAACGGAATAAAACTAATTCCAAATGTCACAAATTAAAATGCCTCATCAAATCCATAAAAAAAGTTTTCTCACTTACATACTTATGTATTTATTTTTTTGTGTGCATAAAAACATTTAGACGAGTCATACTAGTAAGCAAATTATTGGTACTTCATTTCTTTTCTAAAGGAAGCTTCGACAAATTGAGAAGGGATTTGGCAGGAATGTACAAGGAAGAGATTAAAGTAATGGCGACTCAGAAACCTGCAAGTCCGCCTCAGACTGTGGAAGCTCTTATGAAGCTGGTTGAGAACTACCCGAACGAAATCCAGAAGATTGGAAATGGTAAAGGAAAGGCCCTCAAAGCAGAACTCTATCCCATTGCCTCTTTGAAAAAAGATTTTCCAAATTACTTACCCAATAGGTATATAATTTTAGTAAAAAGTTTAAGAGTAATTCCATTTCTAATATTTTGATGTTTCGTTTAATTGCAGATGTTAGATGTAAATGATGTTAATAAGTAGCCGATAATACGATGGGGTCGTTTCCAATATCTTAAAAGTATTTTTTCTGAAAGAACATGCTTGAAAACATAGGATTTAACCATTTTTTAGCCTACTTTCCCAGTAAAAATCAGAGAAAGAAGAAAAAAGCATGAAAGAAGGCTTAATACATCTTAAAAATATCCCGAAAAACAAAAAAAAGTCAAAAATAAATAAAATAGTTAGATAAATATTGAAAAATTAAAAATTGGAAAGTAGGGTATTGAGATGGGGAAAAATGTCTGTCGGTCTGTCTGTCTGTCGGTCTGTCTGTCTGTCGGTCTGTCTGTCTGTCGGTCTGTCTGTCTGTCTGTCGGTCTGTCTGTCTGTCCCCCCCTAATAACTTTTGAATGAATAGTCCGATTCGAACAAATTTTTTTTTGTTAGAAAGATCTCGGCGAGGACATCTCATTCCCATAATTCATTTTTTGATTTGAACAATTTTTCGTTCAATTTTGAACAGTTCAAAAAAACTTAACATTAGCGCCTACGGGGAAATTCAAATCAAAAATAAATCTTGAACTTAGAAGCGAAGTGGCTTCAAACAAACTTTGTAGGGAAAAACTTTTGATAAAAAACATGTATCGAAAATATCTTTTTGATTTGAACAAGTTTTCGTTCAATTTTGAACAGTTCAAATCCCTTAACATTAGCGCCTAAGGGGAAACTGAAAGTCAGTATAGATTCCGAACTTAAAGGCGGATTTACTTCAAACAAACTTTGTTGGAAATAGCTCTTGACGATCTACTCCCGACTCCGACTCCGAGAATTTAGGGGCACCTGACACCGACTCTGACTCCTGTTCCCGACAATTAATCGGACTCCGACTCCCCGACTTCGACTCTGACTTCGTAGCTTTGGCAAACATTTATACACGGAGGACAAATGACTGACTCCGATTCTTGGATATTCGACTCCGACTCTTTTATCCCAAAATGAGATTGACTCCGACTCCGACTCCGCTGCTGTGGTTTTAACTGTGAAATAATTATTGTTGATATGATTTGTTTTTATTTTCACGCTAAAGTTTTAATTTAGGTATTTAGTTTTCGGTAAATAAACTCAAAAAATATGCGCAGACGATTTTTTTTTTTTTTGACAATGAAAATTGTTTCTTTAAGTTGACATTTTATTGTTTTTTTTTTTTATTTTGGTAAGTGCATTAATTCGTTTAAAAAATTATTTTTGGCAACAGGGGAAAAAGAAACGATTTTTTTTTTATGATGTATTTATTTCAATGAACTTAATATTATTATTTTTTCGTTTTGAAAGCTGTTAAAAAAATTTTTTAATGGAAGGAAGTGTATTAGCTGCTTTGTTTAAAAGGTGCTGCTATTTTATTTGTTCGTTTTTTTGAAGAAAAGTAAGGAATATTTTATTTCTAGAAATCAGCTTAAAATATTAAAAAAAATATGTTTGAAAAAATTTGCGATTTTAGCTATTTTTGAGAATATTGATCAGGTACTAGAAAGTAGTATGGGTATACGGAAAAGTAGGCTCGTCTAGTTCTAGACGGAACTTCTTGTTAAATAATTTGTTTAAGTTTAATATTTTTAAAAAAATTACTTAAATCGGTGGTCTTTCATTGTTTACATTTCTTACCGATGACATCACAAATGATGAAATGCCATTCTGTATTGCCATTCACAGAGCAAAATATTTAATTCTCATCTTTACTGACGTGTATTGGCAACGATATGGTTGATAGCAAGCGTAGAGCGTAATTTTAATTCGCTTTTTGATTATCATAACGTGGAAACACGGTACAAAGATGCGCCAAAAAGCATCATTTGTGACGTCATCTAGACCACGCCCTGTTTGAAAAATCGGATATTTTAAAAAAATAATTAAAAAATCACGGTTGGGAAAACGAAATAATTTTCTGGGTTCATGTTATTTTTTTTACTTATTGTATCAATTTCAGTGACTAAAAGTACTACTTTTGACTGAAGGAAACAACCCCGTTGTGCCAAGATATTAACCTAATGCATAAAAGCGAATGCTTTCGTTGTCAAAATATTCTCTGATTATCAAATTCAATTGAAACCTCTTTTTAATAGTATATCACGTTTCAGATAAAAACCGGAAGCAATAGGGTCACTATAGGGGGAGGGGGTGGACCTTTTCTGTGGTTTGTGTCACTTAAAATGGATTTAAGTTTGTAAAGAATACAAATATACTTTAATACTACTAGTGGTGCTCAACTTACGGCCCGCGGGCCAAATGTTTCCCGCGTAGCCTATCCATGTGACCCGTTGTTATGTTTAATGTAACCAACAACCCGTTGTTATATTTAATGTAACCGTTGTTATATTTAATGTAAGTAATCCTGCTCTCCAATCGAAAAATTTATTCTAGAATCTTTTAAAACAATCGACAGTTATTATTTGGTATTGCGAATAATTGTTTCAAATTTGAAGCCAAGTATATTATTAGAAACTTGTTTCTAAAAGACAGATGGAAATTTCGCATTAATAAAATAAGTATGTAATAATGACAACAACAATTCCTGGTTTGTAATTTTCTTTCCTTTCAAACGCTTTCCCATGTTATTATCTTTTAAAAAAATATTGAAATAAATTTTAATTTTATTCTTGCTCTGGCCAGCGAGATTAATTTTACTTTTAGATGCAGTCTTCGGATAAAGAAAGATTGGACACCACGGATATATATGTAGATAGAGTAGATCGGGCACGTTTACGCATGGGGCACGTTTACGCAGTGCCCTTTTTTTCAAAACGAATTATAACTGGAGAGACAACAGTCATAACAGATTGATGCTGCTCCCTAGCAAATATCCTCAGAAGTTTTTGAGCATCAGTCGAGCTTCGGTCTAGCAGACAGAAAGAATAATCTGTTTTCTACCAAGTCAAATAAGTTTTGAGTTGAACGTTTAGAAGCTTCTTGTGAACAAATAATACTTCGTTAAGAAAGAACAAATATATAAAAATTAGCAGAATTTCATCCTTTTTTGAGAATTGTATTTGTATGAACTGAAATGTTATTGAATTTTTTTGCACGGTAAAAATAAATCCAAACTCGGCTACGGGCACGGGGCAAGTTTACGCGTTGACGTCTGAACATCTTTAAATGCACGTTCTTACTGTGTCTTACTTCTTAAACGTGCCCTGATATTTTTTTTTTTTTTGCTCTAAACTGTCTTAACACTTTTTAGTATTTTCAGGCTATTTAGTTTTGAAAATCACCATTTAATTTTTAATTGAGTTACAAATTCGTATCTTATAGCTTACAATCATGTAGTACTGTCTTCATGCCCGTTCTTCTTTTACTTTATATATTCTATTCAGTCTGTAATAAATTTGCTTTATTTTAACGATGGTAAGACATTATGTTCAAAACACTAACAGAACCACGTTAGGTGTCAAAATAAATATGAGTAAACGTGCACCGTGTCTAGGGCAAGTTTACGCAACTGACTTGGACTGAAAAATAAATTTATTAATGGATAAAAACAAAAACTGTGAGCAACAACTGAATATACCAATTTTGACTCCATTACTGCTTTATAAAACCGCATAGTCTAAAATTTCCTAAGTTAAAACATAAAATTTAGAAATTTCATTGAAAAAAAATCCTTGTAAATGTGCCCCGGTCTACCCTACAAAATTTTTAATTGTATGAACATCACACAATACATTCATAATAGACGGAGAGCCCAGGGCCGCCAGACCTGACCAGACCTAACTTATTTTCTAAGTAACAAAATGTGTAGAACAGAATAGAGTTAGCATGTACTTTCAACATACGCGTGTTTATTAACTTTTTCCGCGGGCCAATTTGCAGGTACTGGGTACTGAATGTACGCAAAAACAGTGCTAAACTAAGTTATTTTCTAAGTCTCAATTTTTATATTGTGATACCCAGGGAACTATTCCAAGGCATTTTGTAAGCTGCCAAACCAATCGCATGGACCAAACATCCCGCCAGACACAGTTAAATCAACCTACCAAACTACCAGATACGTCCCGTGGGCACTAATGGCTACCAGTGGCGCAACCTTACCTATTTTCTAAGTCTCAATTTTTATATAATAATACGCATCGAACTATTCCAAAGCGTTTTGTAAGCTGCCAGACCAATCGCATGGGTCAAACATACCGCCAGACACAGTTAAAGCAACCTTCCAAACTACCAGACACTTCCGTGGGCACTAATGGCCGCAAGTGACATAACCTTACTTATTTTTAGGTCTCAATTTTTATATTATGATATTGTGCAGCTCTGGCTAGTTAAGCTATGACCTTGACTATATTTACCGGTTTCAGGGGAATTTAGTGAAAAATAGACGTGTTATTGACTCGGATTTTAATGGGAATATTTTTAAAAAACTACTAAGAAAGTTTCTCAACTCAACTTAGCGCCAATCACCCCTCCCTATTTTACGAAACAGAGGTAAACATTGTCAGAGTCGGAGCTCAACTTGCCAGAGCCGCACAATACTCAGGGAACTATTCCAAAACATTTTGTAAGCAGCCAGACCATGTATGAGCAAAACATCCTGCCAGATACAGTTGAAATGTCGCTGTGAGTACGAGCGCGTGAAAAAAATAAGTCAAGTTATCGCTGTTTTTGCTTACATTCAGTATCCCGTACCTGAAATTTGACCCGGGTCTAAGTTAGCAGGCATAAGGGGGGACCTGATTAAAAAACGTGAAATGTGGAGAAAATGTAGATTCGGGGGACGTAAAATCGGGGTTTCTCTGAAATCCTATTCCATGTCTTTTTTTTACTAGGTTTTCTGCTTTAACAATATTGCTTTTTGAAAGCAGACGATATTTTCCAGTGCTTAAGCGCAAGAATAATAGCATTGCGCTCGTACTCAGAGCGACGTTTTAACTGTGTCTGGCGGGGTGTTTGGCCCATACGATTGGTCTGGCTGCTTACAAAATGTTTTGGAATAGTTCCCTGAGTATCATTATATAAAAATTGAGACTTAGAAAAAAAGTAAGGTTGCGCCACTGGCAGCCATTAATGCCCACGGGACGTGCCTGGTAGTTTGGTAGGTTGTTTTAACTGTGCCTATGGCGGGATGCTTGACCCATACGATTGGTCTGGAAGCTTACAAAATGCTTTGCAATAATTCCCTGAGTATCATCATATAAAAATTGAGACTTAGAAAATAAGTAAGGTTGCGCCACTGGAAGCCATTAGTGCCCTCGGAACGTATCTGGTAGTTTGGTAGGTTGTATTAACTGTGTCTGGCGGGATGTTTGGCCCATACGATTGGTCTGGCAGCTTACAAAATGCTTTGGAATATTCCCTGAATATCATCATATAAAAATTGAGACTTAGAAAACAAGTAAGGTTGCGCCACTGGAAGCCATTAGTGCCCACGGGACATATCTGGTAGTTTGGTAGGTTGTTTTAACTGTGTCTGGCGGGATGTTTGGCCCATACGATTGGTCTGGCAGCTTACAAAATGCCTTGGAATAGTTCCCTTGGAATAGGTATCATAATATAAAAATTGAGACTTAGAAAATAACTTAGTTTAGCACTTTTTTGCGTACATTCAGTACCCAGTACCTGCAAATTGGCCCGCGGACCAAGTTAATAAACACGTGTATGTTGAAAGTACACGCTAACTCTATTCTGTCCTACACATTTTGTTACTTAGAAAATAACTTAGGTCTGGCGACCCTGGGTTCTTTGACTATAACTCATATCTGTTTTATGTAGTTCTACGAATCAAAAGTACCATTTCAAAAACCAGTTGCCATTTTGTCAGTTTGAGATCGGCGTACGCTGGGTATCGCACTCTGTGTCGCACGCTACCTGCGTGCTGCAAATACAGGTAGTTTTCGCTGCTTGAATTTTTACCCGACTGTGCGTGCGCGACACAAAGGAGGGTAATGTGTTTATAAGTATATGTATGTATGTATGTTTGTTCCTATGTGGCGTTCTGCAAGCTAAACACCTTGGCCAATTTTGGTAATTCCTACTTCAATCGATTTGTCTTAACCTTGGGAGTGTCCCTAAACACATGACAGTAATCAAAATTCACCATATCAACAACCAGTTGCCATATTTTGTCAGTTTGGGATCGGCACACGTTGGGTGTTGCATACTGTGTCGCACGCAGGTAGTGTGCGGCAAATGCAGGTAGTTTTCCCTGAAATTTTTTTGTTTACTAAGTTTACTAATTGGGATCTCAGTGGCCGAGTGATCTAAGCGATTGCTTCTCCCACTTGAGGCGATGGGTCAAGACACCCTCGCTCTGGATGTAATTTCCCCTCTGTCTCATGAAAATTCTTTCATGTGTTCTTTATTTGTATTCTGTACAGTAATAAAAAGTATATTATGCGTAACGAAGGCAAGACACTCAGATTGTAGTCCTCATCAAAATAAACCCGTGCAATAAGCACCCAAGAGAAAGAAAGTCTACTAATTCGATTTTCATCTCTAACATGTTGCATTTGTTTTTGCCTTAATTCAAGGGACTGAATTTTCGAGGGGGGGGGGGGTTCCGATTTCGTGTCATCATGTTATACAGGCTGTTTATATAGCTGTGCTGTGATTGACTTAAGTTCGCGCATTTTTGCCGAAGCTTACGCACATGTTGCTTTAAGAGGAGTTAGGTCCGTAGAGGGACTAATTATCAGTAGTTTAGACCACCGCAAGTTGCTTAACAGACCTCACGATATAAAAAAAAAACCCTCTCAATGAAATGACAAGATTGCGAAATGTACCATATCATAATCATGATAGCTAAGTCAATGAAAATTAACTAAAAAGTGTCAAATAAAAAAATATTAAATAAAAAGGAAAAACCCCGACTGCGTAAAAACCGAAAAAACTAAAAAGAAAAATGTATAAGCCCAGTAGTTTAGAATGTTATTAAGTACTACTGAATAACTACACCGTTGAAATAGTTTTATAACCGTACGCAGATAAGACAAATCATAAATTCAAAAGCAGAATAGAAGAATCAACAGTCGGGGCTCATTCAAATTTTACGGGGATCCTTGAATCAGAAAGGAATGGGCCCCGACTGTTGATTCTTCTATTCTGCTTTTGAATTTATGATTTGTCTTATCTGTGTACGGTTATAAAACTATTTCAACGGTGTAGTTATTCAGTAGTACTTAATAACATTCTAAACTACTGGACTTATACATTTTTCTTTTTAGTTTTTTCGGTTTTTACGCAGTCGGGTTTTTTGTTTTTATTTAATAATTTTTTATTAATTTTCGGTATTCATTTAATTATTTTATTTATTTTTGAATCTTTTTACTTTCTTATATATCTAATATATAGAAGAAAGTATTGGATTCGAGCAAATTTTCGAATTTTGACGGATTCGAACGTTTTGAGGTGTGTTGAGTCCATTTCGACTATTTTTGGAAAATTTCTGTCTGTGTGTGTGTGTGTGTGTGTCACGTCTGTGTGTGACCAGTTTTTTTTGGCCGCTCTAAAGCAAAAACTACAGCATGAAATCGAACGAAATTTGGTACACATATGTGTCCCTATGTGAAATTGTGCCCATTGGTTTTTGGCGCGAATTCCTCCAAGGGGGGGGGGGGTGGAGCAATGGGACGTTTTTTGAGTTACGCGTGCTTGCTATTCCTCAGGAAGTAACTGGCGGAATCAAACAAAATTTGGCCCATATGTTGCCATTAACAGGAACAGGTGATGATTTCATTTTGGTGTCAATAACTCAAACGGGGGTTGAGCTATAGAACATTTTTTATCGTCAATTGTGACTGCTGTATCTCAAGAAATAATGAACGGAATGAAAGAAAAATATATCGGCAAGTAGCCCTTAGTGGGTATAAGAGCTGATTTTATTTTGGTGTCAACAGCTAAAAAGGGGCGCAATCGCCCGTTATTTTTTTCCATTGGGAGTGCCCTATCTCAAGAAGTAATGCTACGTTCTGGTTGAAATTTGGAATATATGTGAATCCATATGTAAACAGGCTTTGGTTCAATTTTGACGCCAATCGCTATAAGAGGTGTTTTTTTTTTTTTTTTTGCGAATAAAAGTAGCTTTATTAATGCAACAATAAGAAAGATAAATCGTAATAGATTGTCGTCTGCGTATTTCTCCTGATTTTAATTGTATGGAAATGATCGGAAATATCGCAATGGTTTAAAATTTTTAACTGCTGCCATCTTATGTTTGTTAACAAATAAAATATTTGTAATTAATTCAAGCAAGGCTTTTAAAATAACTTTCAATTTTCACTCTTTGCTTTGCTTTTGCAATTCGCAACTCCAACGAACTATAGGGGGCACTGCAGTCACTGTCTAATGGCGGACGAAAAAACTAAAACAAACGCACGTGGTAACGAAGAAAAGGCTAAAATTGTTGTGATTTTTGTTCGTAGGCATGATTTTTTTGTTTTATCCTTTTTAAATCAATATTCTAAGTCCTGAGGATATTTTGGCCCACGTAGAAAGAGATTAGAATTCAAGAAGCAGTACTAAACGTCATTAATGCAAACTACGTAGTTCGTAGTTCTAAGCAGCCATTTCCTCGATGTTGAATTCGATATTTATCAATTCTTGATAAAACTAAATAATAATTGTGGCCTGACAAGAATAACAATTAATGCTAGAAAATTTAATATGACATTACAAATTATTATCAAAAGAAAATGATACTTCTTTGCCTTGCTTGGCTAGCGCTTATTGTTTTGCATTTGTAGCTGAGTCATTTCTCTCAAATTCCCGAATCGGTTAATTTAAAATTTTTCTGTTTCGATGTTTCTAATTTCTGAGTTACGATTTAATTATGTCATGTTATGCAAATCATCAACAAAATTCTCACGGAAAAATGGTAGTAGTTTTCTTTTCAGTTGAATGACCATTATTTCTTTTAACTTATCGAATTCTGTAATCTTACTGCCATTTAATTCCACTCATGATAAAAATTAAAAATGGTTTAACTAAAAACGCGAAATCTCGCCAAGGTTACTTTGCTCGCACAATACTAAAACTATAACCCTAAACAAATTTGGCGAAACCTTTCAACTGAGAATAAAAGGAATAAAGTAAATTATTTCTCGGTTAAACATTTTTCATTTTGTTGTTTGTTCTACGATAATATATTCAAGAAAATATTTTGCATACTGTCCATTCCTACTGAATGCTGCTGTAAAATATGGTTAGTTTAATTAATTTAAGATTAATATAAAAAAAACCATATTCTTACAAATTCATGCAAAACAATAAATTTTTTTACCTTGTATAACGTTATCCAAGTTTGTTAATCCAGAGTTTTCGCTTTAACCATTGTTCAATCAACTCACATTTTAGAAGGAAATAAGGAAAACTAACATTATTCTGAGAAGCTCGAGAGTACTATACTAAGGGACGAAACAATTTCTGTAGCTGAAAACTACAGAAATCGAACTAAGACACATCGATTACGTTAATAAATACTCAGAACAAACTGCCTGTGTTTACTTCAACAGACTAGACCTCAAGATTCAGAAATTTTTCAAGTGGCCAATGGCCACTAGACTCAAACAACTTGGTGGCCACCAGTTTTACCGGGTTTCGAAAACAGCGCTTTGGTACGAGAATTGGGGGGGGGGGGGACATCTATTTGTATTTTTTGAAACAAATATTATGAAAGTGATGCTTATAAGATATAGTTTATAGAAATATAGTTTTTTCGTACTATTTTTAATGATGTATAGGATTTTTAATGAAATACAGGATTTTGAGACAACATGGAACATTGATTATGGCAAAGGAATGGTAAAATGGGGGGGGGGGGGGGGTCTTTGTGCAGTTAAAAACAAGTTGCCTGTTCAAGTTTTAAATTAATTAATTTGTCTTCCTATTTTGACGATTTTCAGAATAAAGGCTGTTTGAGTTAATTGGGAATCAAATAGGATCGGAACGACCTTTGAGGGTTTATGTAAAAAAAACATACATTTTGGTGTGTTTTTTTAAAGAACCAAAATTTGCATAATATTTTCATACTTTCAGAACAAGATTTAAAGCAAAACATAAAACTGTTTTAGAAAAAGAATTTGAAAAAAGTACAGGGTTCATACACTTTCGGTTAAAAAAAATTCCCTGACTTTTCCAGGTTTTCCAGCTATTTTTTAGAAAATTCCAGGTTACTCGTTTCATTCAAAATTAAGCTTAAGTAACAATATTTTCAAAATAGTCAAAATCGTTCAAAGTAGCAATGCGTAAGACTAAAACTTCTCCACTTGTAAAATAATAAAAAAAAACCTGGATTTAAAAAAAAAAAAAAAATTCTATCACAATGTTTTTTTTTTAACATTTTGTTTAAAATTGTTTTTATTTGTTTACTGTTTGTTAAAAACAAAGTACTTTCAACTTATTTTAACGTTTCTTTGATGCCACATATCATGCATATTAGCGTTTTGCTGTAATCGGCACCAATCTTTCTCCGCTTTTGGTTTACGATTCTTCTTTTTACTTTCTTTTTAGTATGTAACACAAAACATATTGAGCAAAGTACAAAGCTATTTCTCAGTATAAATATGATTAACTTGTTGCATCAATGGGCGTACCATATAATGCATTCTAACAAAAGTCAACATCCGTCGATCATTAGGCCAATGCCAATAATCAGTTTTGTTGTTTTTTCCTTTTGCATATAAAGGATGCTTGCATTAAAATTAAAAAATTTCTTTTTTGCACATTTACTTTCAATAGACTTTCAATAGACATTGAGATAAACATCTAATTATGTTCTTGTAAGTTTTTGTCTACTTCCATCTCGCAAACGACCAAATATGGCGACTAAGTAAAAAATTTAAGACAATGAGTAGATTTTTAAATTTGTAGCATAAAAGTAGTTATAAATAATAATTTATCCTTAAAAAACTACAATTAATACAAAATAGCCAGTTTTTAGCTCATAAGAGTCTAAATCAATGAGAATTTCAAAAAATGTCCTGGAGATAAAATTTCGCATTTTTCCAGAAAATAATTACGAATTACACGGAAAAAAAGGGCACATTTTGTGTTTTTATCAATACTTTGCTTGCAGTAAATATCCAATGCCAGTTTCGGAAACTTAGGCACTTAAAAAGTCTTGTGTACTGCCATCTTGGGAATGCCCAAATATGGCGGCTACGACAAAAATTAAGAAATAATTTTTTGAATTTGTCGCTGAAAACAATTTAAAAATAATAAATCTTCATGAAACTACAATTCAGTTGAAAAGTTTTTAGCACATTTGCGTCCAAGGCAATGAGGATAAGATTAAGTTTTAAGAACAAAATTTTTCATTTCTCAAGAAAATTACATATTTAAAATAAAATTTAAAAAAAAAAAAGTTGCAGCACATTTTGCATTGTTTTCAATAGTTTGCAGTTAAAGAAAACATCCAACTTTGCTTTGTTTATGGAAACTTAGGCATTTAAGCATCGTGTCTACTTTTATCTTATGAATGACCAAAAATGGCGACTACGTCCAATTCGTAGCTGAAAAGACTTTTCGATTAAAAAAAGATTTTCCCAATTGACCCTACCATTTGCAGGCTTGTGTTTTAGAAGGAGGAAAATGTTCTTCTCCAGTTAAATTTGTGCATAATTCCTGTTCACCCTAGGATTTTTTTCTTTGGAACTGTTTATTGGCAAATATGGCGTCCACGGAAGTTTTTTTGGTCGCCTTTTTTATTTTATTGCAAGCGTCATTTTGCCTCAAAACTTTTACACTTTTTTTTTTTTTTCAGGAAACATCGATAAAAATGAAGATTAGAACTCAAAATACAAAATTCCCTGGGAAAAAATTGGAAAAAAAAAATTTTGGGGGGCAAAATTTGAAATTTCCCTGACATTTTTAACTATGTCACGATGCAAAAAAAAAAAAAGATTAAATTTAATATTCCATTTGAGCAACTAAACTAAAAACGTGAAAAGGTAATTACTTTGAAGGCATAATCAAAGTTAATCTGAAATATAATCTAAAATATAATGATTCTTTCTTGAAATCATGATTATAGTACGCTAATTACTTGAAAAACAAAGAGTCAAGACAAAGGAGCAAACGCTATGATCTTGTGCAAATGGCTTCCTAATTCACTGTATTCTTGCTTACTTTACATGGCCTGAATCGCGTAAGAAGAACATTCAAGCAACGTAAAATAACCAACATACAGGAAGGCAGTGAGAAAGAACATGCAAGGTTTGTAAAATAAACAACATTCAGTCGGAGTACGGTCTCTGTCGGTGAATCCTTATTGTACTGATGCATCTGTGGAATGGTGTGGAATTCTTTTCTTGGGATCAAAAATGAAAATAACCATCCAAAAAAGTTGGCGACTGTAGAAATTTTTTGAGGTCGCCAATTTTGAAAACTGAGTTGCCACGTGGCGAGTGGCGACCGTAAATCTTGACCTTTACAACAGACACACATGGAACGCAACGTGGCAAAGTTTTAGTTTTTCCGGCAGTTTTGTAAATCACCGCAAGGTAGCGTATTCGAGCGCTGGAGTTGCGAATAACTCAGACATTGGGATGGTCGACAAGTTTTTGAATGTTTAGTTTTGTTTTTGTTGGGAATATTCGCAACTCCAGAGCTCGAATACGCTACCTTGCTGATATTTACAAAACTGCCGAAAAAACTAAAACATTGCGTCCCACGTGTTCATTTTGGGCAAAATAAACAGTTTGTTATGTGTATTTGTTTTATTTTAATAAAAGTTTGGAATTTTTATCGCTAAAATATCGCGCCAACTTAACTTTATTGCTCTGCAAAAGCTGTCATATCGGTGGAAAAGTTTCGCCAAAAATCTTTTTATAGGGTTATGGTTTTAAAATTGTGCGAAAGAATAATGTATCTTGACAAGATTTCACATATCAGTTAAATCATTTCCATGACGAATGAATTAAATGCATGATGATTTCTTTTGATATCCAATCATATAGTCATAGAAATAAATTATCTAGTGTTAAATGTTACTCTTGACAGTCTGTCACGTATGTGCACTATGTGACAAAAATGTCAACAAATGCCGGAAATGTCACAAAAATGTCAACAAATGCCGGAAATGTCACGAAACTGGACATAATATGTACTACTAATGTATAGAAAAAACGGTACAAAATGAAAATGTTGTTCGAAGCGAACCAAAAATTTATGAATTCCGAATTCAACATCGTGAAAATGACTGCTTCAGAACAACTTACTGTGTGTTCTGCATTAATTTTTTACTTTCGTAATACTTTTTGATTTCTAATCTCATTCTACATGGGTCAGAATAACTAAAAGACTTTGAAAAATCTTTTCAAGTGAATAAAGAACAAAAAATCATGCATGCGAACAAAAAATTCTCTCATTTCCTAAGTTTAGAAGCAATTTATACGTTACAGCGTGCGTTTGTTTTAGTTTTTTCATCCGCCATTAGACAGTGATTGCTGCGCCCCCTATAGTTTGTTGGAGTTGCGAATTGCTTCCTCGTCAAGCATGGGGAGGGATCAGAAAAAAAAGAAAAATATAGAAGAAAGTTTCGTAATGGCCACAACATACTAGTTCTTTTTTGCTTTGTTTTTAACGATATTTTAAAGATGCATTAAGCTTCTTGTTATCTCTTTTTTTCTCTTCCTCATACTTTTACGGGAAAGTAGGCTAAAATTTGAACCCATATTGTAATATTTTGTTGTAAGTCAACACCTATTTTTGTTATTATAAAATCATAAGGCTCTAGTTATTCACATTTAAATACTAATCGAGGCTTACTAATATTCAAGGCAGCATTTATTTAATTATATTTTATTTTAAATGTTTCGTTATATTAGTGGTCACGTGCATGCAGGAAAAAGTGAAAAATAATTTTGATAAAATAAATTATTACTTTATTCTATTAAAATTACTATTTTTGCCTTTAATTTTAATAGAATAAATATGGGCTTTTAAAAGTGTTCTTAAGATACAGAGATCGTACTGAGTTCCCAAAAGGAGATGACTTTAAACAGGCTTGAAGTATATCTGTAAGCGCTCATCTATGGAACCACTGGAATTTTTTTTTTTTTAATCATCAGCAAATGCGACGATGACACCTCTCATTATGTTGTCTTAACATTTTAATTCTTTTAGAGTTCTATCCACAGCTTCAATATTCAAACAGTGGCTCATCAAACAACCGTCCTGCATTATGGGGCTGACCTCTTGAAGACGCTTTGCAAATGGACCATTTTTTTTTCTTATAAAAGGCACGGAGTCTTTCTGAAGGGAGACATTCAAAGTAGTTTATATCTAGAGTAGTCAGTAACTAAGTAAAATTGCTGCAATTTAGTAAAAGAAAGGAAAAAAACTTGCACCTTAGTGTGCTTGTTGATCTTGACCAGTGGTAAATATGTTAAACTTTTTTCAGTTCCACCGGGTATGCCGATAAACATTACTTTGCATTCTGGTATCATAGACAAGTCGCTGATAGGCTACTAATTCGGTTCCGTAATTAGAAACGTACTTATTCAGTAAGTTGCAATCATGTATCAATCTTGTTATAGAAACGTTTTCGTTTATTATCTGCGGCGCTGGCAAACAAAACTCAACCATAGACCCTTTGCTTCATACAATCATGGTTTTATCTGTTTTTTCTTTTTTTTTCTGTTTTTTTACACTCTCCTTGCAATGTGTCGTCACAAAAATTTTTTGTAAATGTTCGCTATAAAGAAAAAGATCAAAAAGTTGATTTTATAGTAAAAGTGTTACAAAAAATTCTCTGAGTTTAGGATTGGAGTTTGAAAGTTGTATGCATTAAGTAAGGTTTGCTTCAAAGGGTCTATTCCTCTAAAAGTCCAAGGAACCGCGAAAATTTAAAAAAAGAATTCTTTAAAAAAAATCCGATAAGCAAGTAGGATGAATATGAGATATTCTGATAAGAGGTGAGTTTTTCTCAATCCCGGGACGTCGCTCAACCTCTTGTACTCGTTTTTGTCGGAAAAAACTTGTTTTTTTTTTTTTTTTTTCACTTTTTTGTTTTTTTAATTTCTTTCGGACGGGATATTTGAAAGCTAGTATTTCGTTTCATACGCGTAGATACTGACATTATGAAGAATAATTCTCCAAATCATTTTTATTTCTTTTTTTCATCTTGTTTGGTAATTTCTTTCGTATTGTATGTTCTTTGTTCGTAAATGTTGAAGCTCTTAACTGAAAATAAATGGAAACTGCATGCAATTACTCTTTGACTTAAAAACTTTCTAAACTAAATGCAACTTATGTGAATTCATTAGCACGTGTTTTTTTATTTTGGTTTTCGTATGCACATAATACCTGAAGTAATGAATGCAAAATTACAACTTTTAGAAGCACGGCCACACATTCAGATAAAGCTATTGATGGTTCTTAAGCTGACAACGTTCCTTTTCTCTACCTTAGCATGTCACTCGAAGAGGACTGTTTACCAGACATACATTTTAAATCAGGATTTGTTTTTACTTATATAAGAACAAAACAGTACTAACTTACTGGTAGCGAAGATAACTTATTAGTTTTAAAATTTTATATAAAGACATATGTTCATAATTTATAGCCCACCATACCCAGTAAAAATGCACCTTTAATATAGTGTAAGAATTTTTCAAATAGGTTCAGTGGTTTCGGAGATTACCCGGAACACATAAACATATAAAATCCGCTCTCTCTCTCTTTATAATATTAGTACAGATGTCACGCTGCAAGAATGTGCCTTTCATACAAAAAAGGAGTTTTTTGAATAGGTGCAGTGGTTCTGGAGATTACCTGGTACATATAAACATGCAAAAATCCGCCATCCGCCCTCTCTCTCTTTATAATATTAGTATAGATACTTGTATGCATAATTTATAGCCTGTGCCACTCTGCAAGAATGTACCTTTCTTGCAATGAATGATGTTTTTGAAAAAGTGCAGTGATTCCGGCGATTACCCGGAACATATAAACAAACATGCAAGGTAAACCCTTTCTCTTTATAATATTAGTATAGATGAAAACACCTCAAAGGATAGCCTGAAATGCATGCAAAATTAGAACTTTTAGAATCACAGATTAGTATTGGCTATCTGCATTAATTGAGTTCAAAAGCTTATTTGCTTGAAGCGAATGTCAGTTACATTTCTTTTAAGTAAATTTTTGTGTAAAAACACTCTGCGATTCTGAATGGTTTGCAATGTCCACGGTGAATGGAATGCCATAAACCTTATACTCTACAATTTCACATACATGTTAAAGTTTGACGGTTCTTATGCTGACCTCGTGCACTTTTTTTTCTTTGAGTCGTTTCCATCCCTCAGCGTCAATCAAAGAGAAACTTCAACGATTTTGTGAGTGAAAAGGTGAGACAATCGGCGCTTGTGTTTACATTTATAAGAACAAAACATTGCGAAACATAAACTGGTGGCGTAGACAAACTACTGGTTTAAAAAAATAGAATAAATACATATATGCATAATTTATAGCTTATGTCACTCAGTGCACCTTTCATATACTGAAAGAATTTTTCAAATAGCTGCAATGGGTCCAGAGATTATCTTAAACATATAAACACACAATAATCCCGTCTCACTCTTTATAATATTAGTATAGATTTATTTAACTTATTTTCTTTTTCGTTTACTATTTTATTCATTCACTTATTTTTTCTCATTTATGAACTCATTTCATCTAATTATTTATTCGTTTATTGCTTCATTTTCTTTTCATTAATTCATACATTCTTTTATTTACTCACGTATTTGATCAAAAATATTTTTTTATTATCAAATCAAAAATTGATCATAAGAAATATTTTATTTTTCATTTTGCCCCACGAAATTTCCACATTTTTCTGAGGTATACAAATTTACTGCCAAAAATGAAAAATAATGTTTCAATGCAAGTATTATTTTTGATACATTGCTCTTTCTTTATGCACAGTAATTTTCGAAACAAATTTCCAATTCGTTCATTTTGAAAAAAAAGTAAGTTATCTTAACGAGTTCACTTTGCCTCATATTCCCCTAATTGACAAACTCTTTCCTTAAAAAATAAGTTGTCATCCAGGAGAAAAAAAGAAAAAAAAAATTACAAAACAGCTACTTACTCTTGAAAATCCTCAGAGTATGAGGTTGCTTTAAGCAAATGCATTCGATGTATTTTCTTCTAATACATAGCATCCCAGGCTAGTCATGCTGATCTTGTTTACTTTGATAATATCAAAATTAAACTCAAGGACTTCGTTACATTTTTGCTTTCTCGAATTAATCGGACAATGCTGTGGGGGGGGGGGGAGGTAAAATGCAATTATTTGCAGAAATGAATTTTTGATACATTTAAAGAATCGCGTTTTGGATCCCATAGCAACAGTAGGGGAATGTTGGAACTTGATGTTTTTTTTTCTTTTCTTTTTGTGCTTTATTTTCAGCGGAAACAAATAAGCAAACTTGTTCAATAAAGCAAATATACGATAGATAGCAAAATTGAAAAAAAGGGGGGGGGGGGGGATTGCAGATACTGCGCTTTATCTTCCAACGGCAGAATACTCTAGAACGGTTTTCACTGTAGAGACATTATTTCGGCGGTGAAAGAAGCGTTAAATATATGGGATCAAGTTTCACAAATCCGAAAATACTGCTTCGAATGCGGAAAACACAAATTTCTGAAACATTAAATAAATGCAAAAGTTTTGGATAATTTTATTTATTTATTTTTTAACCTATCTCTTGGTACATTTTCTTTCTTTTCTCTTTTCTTAACGTTGGTGAGCTTGTTCAATAAAACAATGTTTAATAGATAGCAAAAAAAAAAAAAAAAAGAAAAGAAAAAAAAGGAAAGAAAGAAAAGCGACAAATTTGCAGATACTGTGCTTTATCTTCCCACGGTAGATTATTCTGTAGAACGGTTTTCACTGTAGAGATATTATTTCGGCGGTGAAACAAGCGTTAAATATATGGGATCAAGTTCTACAAATCTAAAAATTTTACTTTGAATAAGGAAAAAAACAATTTTCTAAAACATTAAATGTGTGCAAAAAGTTTGGATAAGTTGATTTACTAATTTTTTAACTTATCGCTCGGTTTATTCTCTTTTTCTTATTTACGTTGGTGAGAGGTTGAATAATTTCAACGACTTTTTTTCTTTTTTAAAAATTTCTTCCCATAGCAATGTCTTGAATTCGTTCAATGTGTCTTCTCTCACTATGAGATTTCTAGTACGAGTATTCAAATTGATTTTTCCTCAGTGAGAATTATAAAGTATGTTCAAAGGGATATTCAAAATATGTCTTAAGTCATTGGCTGACATTTTTTTACGTTTCGAAAAAAAATATTTACGCGCTTAATCTTGTGGATGTTGCCAAATCGTACACTTGTCTTGTTTTTTATATCACTTCTTACTATTATTACTTCCTTTTACAAAAAAAGGAAGTATTGTATTCGCGAAAAAAAAATTTCTCTCAAAAATCGACCTTAATTTCCATTTTGCTCACCCCCGAATGAATGTTGAGTTTTTTTTTTTTTTTTCGAATCGACCACACGTGGATAAGTGCCTAAGAATGCATATACACGCGAAATATCCATTTTGACGATTCCCGAGATAGTTACAACGAGTTTTCTCGTGACGTCTGTATGTACGTATGTATGTATGTGCGTATATGCGGATGTGCGTATGTATGTCGCATTACTCAAGAACGGTATGTCCTAGAAAGTTTAAATTTGGTACGTAGACTCCTGTGGAGTCTAGTTGTGCACCTCCCCTTTTGGTTGCATTCGGGTCTTTCTAAGGCGGTCTTTTGCCCTTTTTGTGGGGAAATCATTGTTAATTTTGGTGTAAACTCAATTGGTGTTACAATTTGGCGGACACTTGGCGATATATCGCCAAGTCTTGTCGCCAACTTGGCGACAAATTTGGCGGTTTTTTTCTTTAAATCTACTTTCAATTTGGCCACTGTTGGTGATATTTCGAGAGTAAACTATTGAATCACATTAAAATTACCAATAATGGGAAAATGACATTAAATTGGAGTAAAAGGAAGTCATGTGAGGCACACATCAGCTCGTTTTTTAGTGCAACCGGAATACAACTGAAAAAGTTGGGGACTACTGATTACTCTTGGAATCAAATGTGTTCCAATCTATCTGAACTATATGCCATCATATACAGTGGTGGACAAAATTATAGACTCAATTTTTTTTATTTTGTTTCAATTGCAACATGACTCAGTTTAAATTATTTTCATTGAAGTAAAGATGAATAGTTGAAGAAATAGTTCTAAAATTAGTACATCTTATCACTTTAATTAAAAAATTCATAAAATTAGAAAATTTGCAAATTTAATATTTTATCATTACGTGAAACCTGGACAAAAAGATAAACTCAAAGGTAAAAAATCCAGAATTACGAGAAAGTTTCGTTCCAAAAGGTTAATTTAACGCCATAGAATGAATAAATGTTGCCATCAGTGATTGCTAAAAGTTTGGTTTTTGGAAATTTATGAGAAACATATAAATGCACTGCTGGACAAAATTATAAACTCATTTTTTTTTTCATTTTTTAAATCATAATTTAACTTAGTTAAAAAAATTTTTGTTCCAGTAAAGATAAATAACTCTTTTAGCATGGTAAAGCAGAATTGGCATTTCTTAGTGGAAGATAGAACGCTGAAGATTACCAATTAATACTGGAAGATCATCTCTTACCTTTTGCTCATCTGATTCCTGGAGGTAACTGGTCATTTTAGCAAGATAACGCGAAAAAGTACAAAACAACACACAGCGAAAAGTACAAAAGAATGGTTCAAGCGCTGGGGTATCAAAGTAATCTAATGGAAAGCTCGTAGTCCGGATCTTAATCCGATTGAAAATCTTTGGGGGACCACGGTTCGCAAAGTTTATCATGATCGGCACCAGTACCAAACCATAGGGGAATTAAAAAGGGCAATATTTTTAGCATGGAACCATATGCCACTGCAGCTGTTGGAAAGGCTTGTGAAATCTACATGCCCATTCGCATATTCGAGGCAATTCAGAAAACTGGGAGCCCAACTCTTTTTTAAAAGTTTGTAGTTTACACTAATGGCTAGATTTAATGCAGTGTTAGTTTTTAAAACATTTCAAATATTGATTTTTTTTGAAAATTTATCCATGTTAATAGCAAAATTATATTTTCCTAAATCTACGCTTTTGTTTTACTGAAGTAATTGCAAATTTAACTTAATTAAACTCAAAAAAATTTAAATTTTGTTAGCTTATAATTGTGTTTATGCAGTATTGTAAGTTTGTAATTTTGTAATTCAGCATTGGTTCATTTTTGGACATTAAATGATTAAGTATTTGAGTAAAATTCTACCAAACTTCAGAGTTTCTTACTTTTGTGAGCTGATACTTTTGTCCAGGTTTCATGTATTATAAAGATATTAAAGTTGAGATTTTTTTAATTAAATTATTTATTTCATAAAGTTTATGAGTTATACTGAATTCAGTACTATTTAGTCAGTTATTTATCTTTACTGGAACAAAAAGTTTTTTAACTGAGTTAAATTATGATTGAAAAAAAGAAAAAAAAGTGAGTTTATAATTTTGTCCAGGGGTGCATTTATATGTTTCTCATTAATTTCCAAAAACCAAACTTTTAGCAATCACTGATGGCAACATTTATTCATTCTATGGCGTTAAATTAACATTTTGGAACGAAACTTTCTTATATTCCTGGATTGTTTACCTCTGAGTTTATACTTTTGTCCAGGTTTCATGTAATGATAATATATTAAATTTGCAAATTATCTAATTTTATGAATTTTTTAATGTAATTGATAAGATGTACTAATTTTAGAATTATTTTTTCAACTATTCATCTTTACTTCAATGAAAATAATTTAAACTGAGTCATGTTGTAATCGAAACAAAAGAAAAAAAAATTGAGTCTACACTTTTGTCCACCACTGTATGAGGCAGTGAGAAGCAAAGGGTTGCAAGTGGACATTTTCAAGTTTTGAGTAAATCGCGTTCAAAGATAACATCCTAGTTAGGCTTTTATTGATTTTTTTTTTATAAATTATATTGTACAGCAGCACCTACCAATGCTACTAGTACTATCTCTTTCCCTAACACAGAGGAGAAGTTCCCCTACTATTTGTAAAGATTATCTCCAAATATTTAATTTTGCCACTTACATCTCTTTGCTTTTCATTGCTTCATATATATAAAAAAGTAATTTAAAAATTGGGCATTTTTAACACAGCTGGTACATTTTAGTGCTCTCAGTTCACTTTTGGATGATGTGGAAACAAAATATGATGATATACGAATTGTAAGAGAAGAATTTACTCCTTGGAATGAGAAACGAATCGATGCAACGGAAGAAGAAGATGAACTTGTAAGTAGCAATCTGAAGCACTTCCCTTAGATATTTTGTGAGTCATTTTTTGCTTATCTGTAAAATCTAAAGTTGGGAACTATATTTTTTTTAAAGATTTTATCATCTACCTTATTTTTTTCAATTATTATTATTGATAATTACTAATTAAAATCCCGTTTTTTCATGTTCAACTAGAATTTCGTTGAGAATTAATGAACTCAGTTTTCTCACATCAGCATGAATTTTGTTGTATATGATCACTCAATCATCGGTTTTTTTACAGTAAATTCTTTGATAGGTTACAAAAATAATGTTAATTAATGCCATTATCAATATTTATTTGGTTATGAAAAGTAATACAATATTTTTTTTCAATCTATAAAACCATTTACAGTAGGAATACACTCGCCAGATAAAAATTTCTTCAGATCAGTTTTAAAATACTCAAAATCCATGCAGTTATGTTTAGAGTCCAACAAATAATGTTTTAACTTCCATGTTCCTCCTGAGTTTGTCGAAATTGAACACTTTGGTGCTGGCCATTGCAGATAGATTTTTTGAATTACTCCTTGCCAAGTACAAGCAGGATAGTTCAAAGGAGTTATTGGTCAACTGCAGAGCTTAATGTAAACGCATGCTATAGAAAAGTAGTGGACAAACTACGGCTTGCGGATCACATCCGGCCCGCGAAGATGATCCGTGAAGCTTGTTGTTTTGTTTAATGTTATAAATTAAAAAGCACAATTAATGACAATGTTACAAATTTGACGTCAGATCTGAGAAGCTGATACATAAATTAAAAGAAAAATATTGGTGATAACAACAATTGTTGGTATTTTCCTTTCCTTTTCCATATTTTACCATGTTTATCAGAACTTTTTTAAACATTTCGAAATTATATATGTATTTTGACCCATGAGAATCATTTTAATATGAGATGAAGCTCGCGGGAACAAACGGTTGGGCACCACTGCTATAGAAAATCCCTACTTCCGATACTAAGCCAAGTCATTGCATTTCCTCTGTATGAGTGCTCTTGATGTCAACTATACATAGGGTAGACCGAGGCACGGTTACGCGGATTTTTTTCTACGAATTTTCTAATTTTTATGTTTTAACTTAGGAAATTTTAGGGTATCGTGGTTTTATGAAACAGTTGATGAAGTCAAAATTTGTATATTCAGTTGTTGTTCAGCTTGTGTTTTTAACCGTAAAAAAAAAAAAAAAAAAAAAAAAAAAATTGAGTCCAAGTCGGTTGCGTAAATTTGCCCCGAACACGGGGCAAGTTTACGCATATTAAAAGTGATACCAAGGCGTAAATGAAACATATATTTAACGAAATTTAAAGGTTTTGTTTCTCCTTAAACACTTTAAAAATGAGAAAATTACAAATCATTAATAAAAGCACATTTCATAGACTAAATTAAAGCCGTATGGCTTACTGCTAATTAAAAACAGAAACTATTTAATCATCTTCATCATTACTGTTCGGTTCTACTAACAAAAATAAAGTACTTCTCTTCAGAAATTTGCATGGGACCACGGTTTGACATTTTTAGGACAATGAATCCTGTCTTGTCCTTTTTTGGATTGGTTGCGTGCTTTCAAAAGTAGATACATGCACAATTTTATACTTCGTTATCAGAATCGTTCACTAATTTTCTTTTTACAGAGTGTACTAACTTTTTTCTAACGTTTCTCCTAACTTTTTAAATCATGATTTTAAGATTTTAACTACTTAGAAACGGTTTTACTTAAGATCAGGGCCTGATTACCGCATAGCAATCTAGGCCTGGACCTCGGTCCCCATTTTATTAAGGGCCCCCAAATTACTTAAAAAATTATGCATAGCATTATGACTGTACGAAAAATACCTTTTTAAGATATACTAAAAAAAAATAATAAATTGTAAATTGAAAAAAGAAAAACTTTTTAAAAGTAGAATTTTTATTCATTTTTCCAGTAGCGAATTTACCAGGTCACAATTATGAGGGTCCCCGAAGGGGATTCATAAATGCATAGATTAAATGATTTGCATAGTTCTGGGACAGACAAAGAAGCCCCCAAATATTCATTCCTACAGGCCCCAAACCTGTAAATCAACCACTGCATTCCGCTATAAATTCTTTAAGGCACCTCCAAATTATTTTGAGCATAGGGCCTCACTTTTAGCTAGCCGGACTCTGCTGAAGGCTACAGCCAAGCTCAGTCAGAAGGTTATAATTCGATCGTTTAAATTTATTAGTGAAAGAAGCAGATGATTAAATTTTAGCCCAGAAGGCAGAATCTCAATTAAGTTTTTTAAGCTCTTCGATTCTGATGCAAACCTTCTAACCCAAAATTAACTACATCAACTGGGTTTTACGCATTTGAAACAGCTTAACCAAGATCGGTTGTTACGTTTGCAAAAGGGTAAATAATTTTATTTTTAGAGGGTGATTATACTACTGATCTATAAATTGATCATAGGACTACATCAATGGGTCGTCTCTTTGTATTTGGTATGTATATTTTTATTTGCAATTAATCATCCTATCAACTGCATGTCGAAGTTCGGCCAGAACTACATAAATCATCCAACTTACAATTTGAAAGTAAAGTGATGGACAGCGTTCTTGTATTTCTAGGTATATGAAATGTTTAATGCTTTGAAAAAGGCTCAAAAGGAATTTCATGCAGCTATCAATGACCTCGACGTTTCTATCAATGGTAAAGTTGAACAATTCAAAAAAGCATTTGAAAGTTATGGCATGGGAAAAAATAACATACCGAATCGTTTTCAACGATGGTTCGGGAAACTGAAACACGAAATAGTAAGTTAACTTTTGAAACCTTTGAAACTTTATAATAACTTTCAAAAGTTTTAAATTAGCGAACATTCTTACATTTGTACAAACTGAAAGCAAATTTAAATTAATCATAGTAATATTGCGTGTATGTCTGTGTGAATATGTATGCATATACTAAATATTAAGGAAACTTGAAAGTAATGTTTTTGCAATTTTTTTCCCTTTCAAACAAATAAATTTTTAACAAGTTTTATTTTTAATCATGATTCTAATACTCTCTCAATTAACGACTTGATGCCATTCGGTGTGCGAAGTGGTTTGATTCATTTGCCATGTTTACATAAAGTGTTAAAATGCGCATGCGCAGATGCTTCTCACCTTGCTGGAGAGCTTGGTTAGGTCATTGGACTATAAAACCAGAAACAAGGTATTGAGGAAACCTACCGGAAAGTAATGTCAGTTTTTTCTAACAATACATTTTTAACAAGAAGTTCCGTCTAAAACTAAAGGAGCCTACTTTCCCGTATATCCATACTAGTATCTGATCAATATTCTCAAAAATAGCTAAAATCGCAAATTGTTTCAAACATATTTTTAAAATATTTTAAACTGATTTCTAGGAATAAAATATTCCTCACTCATCTAAAAAATTAGATGCGTAAAAAATAAATAAATAAATAAACGAACAAATAAAATAACAGCACCTTTTAAACAAAGCAGGTAATAAACTTTTTTTCCATAAAAAAAAAATTCTTTAACAGCTTTCAAAACGAAAAAATGATAATTAAAATTAATAAGCTCATTAAAACAAATCCATCATATCAAAAAAAAAAAAAAAAATCGTTTCTTTTTCCCCTGGTGCCAAAAATAATTTTTAAATGAATTAATGCATTTACCAAAACAAATAAAAACAATAAAATGTAAACTTAAAGAATAATTTTCACTGTCAAAAAAAAACAAATCTTCTGCGCATATCTTTATGTAGAAAAATAAATGACTTCGAGTTTATCCGCCGAAAACTGCATACCTAAATTAAAACTTTAGCGTGAAAATAAAAACAAGTCATATTAACAGTTATTTCACAGTTAAAAACATAGCTGTGGAGTCGGAGTTGGGGTCAATCTCATTTTGGGATAAAGGAGTCGGAGTCGAATATCCAAGAATCGGAGTCAGTCATTTGTCCTCCGTGCATAAATTTTTGCCAAAGCTATGAAGTCAGAGTCGAAGTCGGGAAGTCGGAGTCCGATTAATTGTCGGCACAGGAGTCGGAGTCGGAGTCTGGAGTTTGGCGTCAAGAGCTATTTCCAACAAAATTTGCTTCAGATAAATCCGCCTTCAAGTACGGAATCTACATTGACTTTTTTTTTAATCTAATGTTAAGGGATTTGAACTGTTCAAAATTGAACGGAAAATTGTTGAAATCAAAAAGATATTTTATATGCAAGTTTTTCATCAAAAGCTTTTTCCTACAAAGTTTCCTTGAAGCAAATTCACCTCACAGTTCGGAATTGCCTTGCATTTCCCCGTAGGCGCTAATGTTAAGTTTTTTTGAACTGTTCAAAATTGAACAAAAAATAATTCAAATCAAAAAGTCAAACATTGGAATGAGGTGTCCTCGCCGAGATCTTTCGAACAAAAAATAGTTTGTTCGAATCAGACTATTCATTCAAAAGTTATTAGGGGGGGGACAGACAGACCGACAGACAGACCCACAGACATTTTTTTCCCATCTCAATGCCCTACTTTCCAATTTTTAATTTTTCGATATTTATTTATTTGATTTTGACTTTTTTTTTTGTTTTTCGCGATATTTTTAAGATTCATTAAGCCTTCTTTCATGCTTTTTTCTTCTTTTTCTGACTTTTACTGGGAAAGTAGGCAAAAAGGATTTTTTTTCGGTTTTTTAACTCAATGATTTATATAATTTCCATGTTTATCAACAACCTTTTCCAAGCGTACACGTTATCAACTTTCAACTCTTGATGGATAATAACAGAATTTCTTAAAAAATACCAAGCACTTTTCATAATGCACTCAAAAGGACAAAATAACTTTTCTGGGTCATAAAGGACAATTTAAGAATTCCTGTAGTTTTCGAAAATTAGAAGAAAACGACACCACAAACGAAGAAAAGTGCGGCTCAAGTCATGAAGAGAATTTATTATAATTATCTAGCTTTCAATCATAACTTTTGAGTATTGAAACATGCATATTTTTCGTATTAGGAAAGCTTGGTTCGAAATGACTAGAACCGCACTTTTCTTCATTTGTGGTGTTATTTTCTTGGAATTTTTGAAAACTACAGGAATTCTTAAATTTTCCTTTCTGACCCAGAAAAGTTATTTTGTCCTTTTGAGTGCATTATGAAAAGTGCTTGGTATTTTTTTAAAAAATTCTGTTATTTTATTCTTTTTAGTGTAAATGTATTTCAGAAATAGAATAATTTTATCCTCACGAAACTTCACCTTATTTTTTAGCCTACTTTTCCAGTAAAAGTCAGAGAAAGAAGAAAAAAGCATGAAAGAAGGCTTAATGCATCTTAAAAATATACCGGAAAACAAAAAAAATTGAAAAATAAATAAGATAGTTAGCTAAATATTGAAAAGTTACAAATTGGAAAGTAGGGTATTGAGATGGGGAAAAATGTCTGTCGGTCTGTCTGTTTGTCCCCCCCCCCCCTAATAACTTTTGAATGAATAGTCCGATTCGAACAATTTTTTTTTGTTAGGAAGATCTCGGCAAGGACATCTCATTCCCATAATTCATTTTTTGATTCGAACAATTTTTCGTTCAATTTTGAACAGTTCAAAAAAACTTAACATTAGCGCCTACGGAAAAATCCAAGGCAAAAATAAATCTTGAATTTAGAGGCGAAGTGGCTCCAAATAAACTTTGTAGGGAATTTTGATGAAAAACATGTATCGAAAATATCTTTTTGATTTGAACAAGTTTTCGTTCATTTCTGAACAGTTCAAATCTCTTAACATTTAGCGCCTACGGGGAAACTGAAAGTCAATATAGATTCCGAACTTAAAAGCGGATTTACTTCAAACGAACTTTGTTGGAAATAGCTCTTGACGACCTACTCCCGACTCCGACTCCGATAATTTTGGTGCTTCTGACTCCGACTCCGACTCCTGTGCCCGAAAATTACTCGGACTTCGACTTCCCGACTTTGAATCTGACTACGTAGCTTTGGCAAAAATTTATGCACGGAGGAAAAATGGCTGACTCCAACTCTTAGATATTCGACTCTAACTCCAATTCCTGTATCAAATAATAAGTCCTACTCGGTCTCTGCAAATATTGGCTGACTTGCGGACTTTTTGGGGAAATGACCGATTCCAACTCCGAGTCTTTGAATTTAAAACTTTCGGCTCTCGAATCTAAATCTTTTGTCCCAAAATCAGATGGACTCCGACTCTGACTCCACAACCATGGTTTTTACTGTGAAATAATTGTTTTGATTCTATTTTCAAGCTAAAGTTTTAATTTATGTATTCAGTTTTTACGAAATTCGGAGTCCTTTATGTTTCTACATAAAGATATGCGCAGACGATTTTTTTTCGACAATGAAAATTATTTCTTTACGTTGACATTTTATTGTTTTTATTTATTTTTGAAAGGTACATTAATTCGCAACTCCAACGAACTATAGGGGGCACTGCAGTCACTGTCTAATGGCCGACTTAAAAACTAAAGCAAACGCAAGTGGTAACGAAGAAAATGCTAAAAGTGTTGTGATTTTTGTTCGTATGTATGATATTTTTCGCTTTATTCTTTTTAAATTAATTTTCAAAGTCTTGTGGATATTCTGGCCCACGTAGAAAGAAATGAGAATTCAAGAAGCATTACTAAACGTCAAAGATTAATGCAAACTACGTTGTTCGTAGTTCTAAGCAGCTATTTCCACGATGTTGAATTCGATATTTATCAATTCTTGATAAAACTAAATAATAATTGTGGCCTGACAAGAACAACAATTAATGCTAGAAAATTCAATATGACATTACAAATTATTATCGAAAGAAGATGATACTTCTTTGCCTTGCTTGACTATAGCGGTTATTGTTTTGCATTTGTTGCTGAGTTATTTCTCTCGAATTCCCGAATCGGTTCATTTAAAATTTTTCTGTTTCGATTTTTCTAATTTCTGAGTTACGATTTAATTATGTCAAGTTATGAAAATCATCTACAGAATTCTTACGGATATATGGTGGTAGTTTTCTTTTCAGTTGATTGACCATTATTTCTTTTTACTTATCGAATTCTGTAATCTTACTACCATTTTATTCCACTCATGATAAAAATTAAAAATGGTTTAACTAAAAACGCGAAATCTCGCCAAGGCTACTTTTCTCGCACAATACTAAAACTATAACCCTAAACAAATTTGGCGGAACCTTTCAGCTGAGAATAAAAGGAATAAAGTAAATTCTTTCTCGGTGAAACATTTTTCATTTTGTTCTACGATAATATATTCAAGAAAATATTTTGCATACCGTCCATTCCAACTAAATGCTGCTGTAAAAGATGGTTAGTTAAATTAATTTAAGATTAAAAAAAACTCATATTACAAATTCATACAAAACAATAAAATTTTTTACCTTGTATAACATTATCCAAGTTTGTTAATCCAGTTTTCGCTTTCACTATTTTCAATCAACTCATATTTTAGAAGGAAATAAGGAAAACTAACATTATTTTGAGAAGCTCGAGAATACTACTAAGGGACGAACTAATTTCTGTAGCTGAAAGCAAACTAAGACTCATCGATTGCGTTAATAAATACTCAGAACAAACTGCCTGTGTTTACGTCAACAGACACACGTGGAACGCAACGTGGCAATGTTTTAGTTTCATCGGCAGTTTTGTAAATCACCGCAAGGTAGCGTATTCGAGCGCTGGAGTTCCGAATTCATTCTTAAAAAAATTTTGACAACAGGGGAAAACAAACGATTTTTTTTTTTTTTTGATATGATTATTTTAATGAGCTTTTAATTTTTTTTTTCTCCTTTTCGAAAGCGGTTGAAGATTGTTTTTCTGATGGAAAAAATGTATTTAGCTGCTATGTTTAAGAGGTGCTGCTATTTTATTTGTTCTTATATTTATTTTTTACGTATCTGCTTCTTTAGAAGAGCGAGGCATACTTTATTTCTCAAAATCAGCTTAAAATATTTAAAAAAATATGTTTGAAATAGTTTACGATTTTAGCGAATTTTGAAAATACTGATCAGATACTAGAAAGTCGATATTGGTATACGGGAAAGTAGGCTCGTTTAGTTCTAGACAGAACTTCTTGTTCATATAAATGCTCGGTACTTAAAGGGAAAAAACCTATATACGTGTCTAAATGTCTATGGTTTAAACATTTAATAAGGAAATTACATGAAATTTGCTTTTTTCCATCCATACTGAAACAATAATTTTATTTTAGAATTTTAATTTTTCAGCGCTAAGTTGACCCTTAAGATCAAGCAAATCATTAAGTGAAATTCCGAAGTCTCTTAGTAGTCTAGTTGCAGGGATATAAGCAAAACCAGGCCTCAGATTTCTCCGTAACAATTAGGGCAAGTATAATAAAAGTGCTTAAAATTCAGTTCGTTTTAGAGCAAAAGGTCTGCAGATAGCATTTTGGATATCATCCACATTTTCAAGTTTATTCAGGGGCGAATACAGAAATAGTTTTTGGAGGGGACCCGGGAATTGCAAAGCACCCCCCCCCCCCCCCAAACAACGTTTCGTAACGAAGTTTTCATGACTTTATGTTTTAATGTTCATTTAGGACCCTAGGATCTTTTAAGGCCAAGTAATCTCTTTATAAGTAGATAAACATTATGCACTAATATATTTTAAATGTGGATGCAAAATATCTTTCACATTTCAAGTCAATTAAATAATAAGCCCAATATTATTTCACCGAGACGCTATAAAATGATCCGTTTTAATTAGGAACGTTGTCATAATGTTGAGAGCGAGCTATTAGCACGACAGCTATTAAATAGACCCATATATAAACATATATATTGAAAATTATTAAATAAACCTGTACCTCATTTGGGTTTTTATAAATAAATTTATGTAAAATATTTAGTAATTAGGGAAAAAAATCATAGCTTCATAACTTATACGTTTTATTGAAGAATTTACAAACTATTTCTTTTGCGAATTTGAAAGCAGTTGTTGATTTGTTTTATAAGCCATGATACAGTTGAGATAACATTGTGATACTACTTGACACTTCCTTTAATATTATGGTTTTTGCCAAGAAACTACCATGTGGTTTTCTTTCATTTTGTATTTTTTATGAGCTAAAAAAGAAATTTATTATTTCGCAAATAGCTTCTTGGATCAAAGTGACTCTTTTAGGTAGGTCTATACATTTTTTTAAATATAAATTACTGATCCCATCAAAGAAGAATTATTGGACGAATCGCGATATTACATTCCTTTGAGCTCGAAACCAGTGAGTTAAATGTATTCTCCCCCTCTGCCCATTGATTGTAGTATTACTTCTTTAGCAAACATAAATGTTTTAATTCTAATATGCCTTTGTGTGTGTGATGTTCTTTTTAAGTAATTTAATTAATTGGTTCCTTTTGGGAGGGGCCCGGGACCCCTGCCTCCCCTTCCTAAAATCCGCTACTGAGTTCGTTGTCATGTAATGATCGGAATAGTAAGAAATCAGATGGTGTACTGTCCAGTGAGTATGATGGGTGAAGCAGTTCATCACCATTCACTAATATTTTTTCCAGTGTTTGTCTTGAGAATTCTTGTTTAGCAAAATCATGTTTCAGAACTACGCTCTTTCTTTTAACAATCGCTGGAATAAATTCGTCCGACATTGCATCATCTGATTTCCCTTTACTCCGGTCACTATATGACAAAAAACTTAAAAATTTAGCCGATACCCAAAATTCCTTCTCCAGATATTTTAATCCAAGACCAATTGATTTTTAACAATCTAGCACTGAAAATTTGCTTGCTAGATGGCAAAAGGCTGTTGACAACAGGTTTAATTACAACTGTTTCAAAATGAAAACTAGTTCAACATTTAGGGTTTAAAGAAAAAAGCGACATTGTCTTTTCGGTCCTCTGAATATCGTATTTTTATTATACAGTGGAGTCTCGAAAATCGGTGATGATTTGGGCTCACACTAAGCACCTGGAAAAACCTTTAAAAAATATACCTGAAAATACGAATAAAGCACCTCAAAATAAACAGAATCTCGAACTTTGAAGACTCGCATTTTCGAGACTGTACTGTATTTGCAATTTTTTCTTTAATATTTTGTGGAGCTATCAACTCATTTAGTGTTAGTTTGGTTGGCGAAACTCCTTTTTTTAGAACAGTTCGTTTTTGAAACCTTATGCAAAAGTTTTGGAACAAAAAAAATTTTAAGTTATTGATTTATTTTATCGTCTACTTTTTTATTAACAAAAGCTCATCGACATTTCCTAAAATAAGGCTTTAAACATTCCTAACGATTTTATTTTTTTAAAAATCAGATGGGTGTCCTGCTGCCCCATTTACCCCTTACGAAGGGGTAAGTGAGTCACCCACCTTTTATTTAAATTTAAAGCAAGCTAATCTAAAAAACGGAGTGAATAGGCTTTACTTGATAAAGTAAGTAAATTTTTAGTACCTATGAAATACTTTTTTTGCAAATGCAACCATATATGAGATATAATGACATTTGAATTTGTTCGACGTAAACTTATCGATACAAAAACAAATATCTGGGAAATATATTGACAGCCTTTAGGTTATATTTTACTTTTGCATATTGTTGTTGAACAAACATAATATATTTGATTAAGACCAATTTTGGTAAATTAGTAAACATTATAAATTGGAAAAGAAATTCGAAACACTAAATGGCTGCGTGGCTGCGTCTATTTAAAATTGGCTGAGAAAATCACTATCACTTCATACACAGCAAAAATTCCAACATCATCTGCATCAAGTCAATAAAAAATATCGCTATTTCTATTCTTTTCTGCAAAGTTGGCAGTATTTTTTTGATTTGCATTATCAGTTTCCAAAATTAGAGCAACATAATATTTTATGGTTTTCTTTGACGCAAGTTTCACAAATGGTCAACAGTTTTTAGTTTTTGTAGCATAAATATCAGTTCCTTCCCGGTCTTCATAGTTATATTTTATTTCATTGTAGAAATTTCTTCATTAGAGTTTCCTTTCATTTTAAAATGGTCACTATTAAGAAGGGTCCCGCTGACCCCTTATAAGAAAAATTTACGGGGTAAATGAGCCCCCTCTTAGATAATTATTAGTGATTCTTTGTGTAAAAATTCCTATTAAAGTATGCATTTTAGGTTTATTTATACTACATAAAAGTTTAATGAGCATGAAAAAAAAATAAAAATTAAATTGGAGATACTTCTTTGGAAAAATGGTACTAGAATTCCCGCCCCCCCCCAAAAAAAAATCTATAATATTTTTTGACGCACATTCTATGACCTAGAAAACAACTCTGCGAAGACCAAAGACATGCAAAACCAATCACTGTGATAAAATACATGATCAGCGTAAAAAAGTAAAAACCCTATGCATATTTCAGTTTTAGGAGGTCCGGGTGTCCCACTTACCCCAGTGACCTACTTTCTCCAGCCAACCCTATATCAAGCAAATATTTGCGAAGTGCAAACTTGATTGTATTAATTTTATTTTTTGGTGTTGATTTAGTAATGTTTAAGTTTCATTTGTTGATTATTCTTTCTCTTTTTCCTTTTTCAGACTAAAGAGGGAATCGGTAAGTTTTACAACAATTTTCTTTGAAAGGTATTTGCAATGAAATTTTTTTTTAATATGAAATTCAACTATCGGATATAATTAACTTAACAATTTTGCAATTTCTTAGTTTTAAAAGAAAATGTAGTTGTTCGTTATACTACATGTAAGTGAACTTTATGAAAGAATCGATCAATGGATGTTAACTTTTGAATAAACTTTTATTTGCATTTTTAATAGTTATATCCTTTCAAGAAAATTTCTTTTACACAAAAATTCCTTCATAGGCGCATATACATAATATGTGCATTGCCAAACGTGAACATTTCTCTGAGAATTATTAAGAATCCTTTGAGTCCCAAGAGTACCAAGTTTTATTATTTTCGAATCTGAACTCTCATTAATTTATGTTTATGCTAGTCATTGTATTTTTCTGAAATTACGGTCAATAATGTGGCACAAATATTATAAATTCCTAGTCGTCAGGGCCAGGGTTGTGATCAGCCATCTAAAAGCCGTCTGCTTACCAGGAGCCAACATGATGCAGATTTTCGTTTGACTGTCACGTGACAAGTTGAAGCACTAGTGAATTTCATTAGATTTAAAAGGCTTATTCATCGCGTTGGTTTCTATTTCGCAACTCAAGTTAACTCAATTAAGCTGCCAATAACCAAGGATTAACATTAAGTTATCGCTTCTAAAGTTATTTGTAGATCTGTCACGTGACAAGTGAAAAAGTTGTAGGTGTCTAAGGAGCTTTTGTAGTACTTCGGAAAGGAAACAGTCTCTAATATCTCTACTACTACTTCTTATGAGAGTTTAAAGAAGCCATTCTAACATTTCTCAAAATGTTTTTTTTTTTCTGCTACAGTTATCATTTAATATTTTAGCAAATTCTTTACATTTGAGTTTAAATGTATTTACATGATTTTTCACTTTGTGTGCAGTTTGGGAAAAGCCTGCTGGCAGTGGAGCCGTCTTCATAAACTGGGGTTCAGATTCCTGCCAAACGAATTCTAATATTGAGCGGCTATACGTTGGTTATGCTGGAGGAACACCCAGCAAGCAATGGGCTGGCGGCAGGAACTACGAATGTCTACCAGATACTAACCCAGAGCTTTCAAAACCTATTAAACCCCAACCGAAAGCAGCTTTTATTGAAGGAGTCAGTTACAGAAGCTTCTCTGAGCCGGAAAAAAGTCAACAGTTAATCTGTGCTGCATGTTTTGTTCCAAAAACAACTGCTGTGAAAACGTTCTACGCTCATAGCAGCTGTCCAAAAGATTGGAGAAAGGAATATTCTGGATTTGCAATGGCTGATAGCATTTCCAGTGTGGACACTGACTTGGTTTGTTTGAATAAGGATGCTTTGAAGACGGGATTATTCCTCGCCGAGAGTAATCAAATTGCTAAATTGAATCCCTTATGGATGACTTGCACAAAATGCAACGGGGAGAAGGTGGTTCCCTGCGTTGTGTGTAGTACAGAAAATAAAGCTGAAGTGTTCTGAAACGTTGCTATTTAGCAAAAGATTTATTTTGAAATTGAAACATAAATTGAAATAAAAATTATATCTCCTGTTTTATTTATATGGTCAGAAAAACACATAGTTTGCACGATTTTCAATCATTCACGATGCTAAATCATGAAACTTAGTTGATGATTAATCTTTTCGCTGCTACGGGCTCTCGTAGGCGAAGAACGGTTGCCATATAACTTGCTACGGCTGCTCTGGTGGGGCAAAAGCCAAGCACAATATATTCTTCTAAACTGATGTAGATCTTTAGGCTATTGTGGCTTTGTTTTATCTCATAATAATATTTCACGTTAAGTAAATTTGATAGTTGAAAACTTGCCAAGGAACATCAGCAAGGAAAGGGTCAAATATACCAGACCTAAACGAGTATACACATAGCGCTACACAGATTTTATACATTCAATCTCTAGAGAATTTGTTAATAGTTTCCTTACGCCTATTAATTAGGCGTAAGGAAACTATCACTATTAACAACAGAACTTTTTAAAAAATACTAAGCACTTTTCATAATGCACTCAAAAGGACAAAATAACTTTTCTGAGTCAGAAAGGACAATTTAAATATTCCTGTAGTTTTCAATTATTCCAAGAAAATGTCACCACAAACATTGAAAAGTGCTGCTCAAGTCATGTAGAGAGAGAACTTCTTATCATTATCTAGCTTTGAATCATAAATTTGAGTGTGGAACTATGCATATTTTTCTGGGAAGTTTGGTGTGAAATGACTTGAGCCGCACTTTCTGTGTTTGTGGCGTCATTTTCTTGGAATAATTGAAAACTACAGGAATATTTAAATTGTCCTTTCTGACTCAGAAAAGTTATTTTGTCCTTTTGAGTGCATTATGAAAAGTGCTTAACATTTAAAAAAAAAATCTGTTATTTTATTCCTTTTAGTGAAATGTATTTCAGAAATAGAATAAAGTTACCATCACGAAACTTCACCTTATTTGTTCATATAAATGCTCCATACTAAAACAAAAAGGAAACCTATATACGTGTCTAAAACTTTAAAGCAATTGGAATTAAAAATTAATCTTTGTTCCTCTCTAGGATTTATTTGTATACTAATTTTATTGGAACCATTCAACAATTAAAGGTTTCCCAAACTAATAATTTCACAACATACAAGTTACTCGTAATCCTAACATGTCTCTTTACTTAGCCCGTTATCGATTATTGGCATGATAAAGATAAAAATCCTACAAAAGAAATGATTCCTGCTTGCTTCAGAAGAGCCTTGATTCAAAATTTTCATTATGATTACTATTAACATTACTGTTGCAAGGCATCAAAATTTATAACTGGGTTTCATGTTTAAACAATTACCGGGGAAATTACATGAAATTTGCTGTTTTCCATCCTAACCGAAATAATAATTTTATTTTAGAATTTTAATTTTTCAGTGTTAAGTTGTACCCTAAGATTAAGCAAATCATTTAGCGAAATCCCGAAGTCTCTAAGACAGTAAGGTATAAAGCTAAAGCAGGCCGCAGATTTTTCCGTGACAATCAGGCCAAGTATAATACAAGTGCTTAAAAAGACTCCTCATTGATCATCCGAGCGTTCACAACAAGAGGGATGAGTTTACATTTGTTATACTTTAGTTATCTTTCTTTATCTTTATCTTTACAAATAATAAAGCTCAAAGTTTCTGGATCTCTGTGACGCGAATAGCGCCTAAACCGTACGGCCGATTTTCACGAAATTTGGTATAGAATTAGTTCATAGCATGAGGGTGTGCACCTCGAAGCGATTTTTCGAAAATTTGATTTTGTTATTTTTCTATTCCAATTTTAAGAAAATTTTACCGAGCCAATTATCATAACGTGGAGTAGAGCAACTTACTATAACGTGGAGAAGGAGAAGATTATCATAACGTGGAACATGGGTGAGCAAATGAAAATAGCAAATTGGCGAGAAGTTCATCATCCATTATTTGTAAATATACAAGCTAACCGAATAACCTCTTTATTTTCTACTACGGGCAAAATCGTGGGGGTACCACTAGTCACCAATAAAGGAAAAATCACAAAAATGACGATTACTCAAAAGGTTACGTGTGGAATTTCATGAAACTTACCCCCATTATGCAACAGATAGTAAGGTATAAAATAAAATAATAGTTTAAAAAACTAAAAAAAAACACGCTTTCGTAGCAAAATGAACTAAAAAGTGAAAAATAACCTTTGGATGATAGTAGTTGACCAATCACTTAATTTTAATGTAATACAAAAAAGCATGGGGTGCTGTCTATTTACATTTTTGCTTGGACAACAAATGGAAGAAATTCAAGACAACTGATAAGAAGCCCCCCACGCTTTTTTGTATTACATTAAAATTAAGTGATCGGTCAGCTACTATCATCCAAAAAATTTTTTTTATTTTTCAGTTCATTTTGCTACGAAAGCGTGTTTTTTTAGTTTTTTAAACTATTATTTTATTTTTCTGCTTTTTAGTCTTATGTTGGAGAATTATCAAGGGACGAAATCTTACTACTATTATATATGCGAAAGTTTGTCTGTATGGATGTATGGATGTATAGATGGATGTTTGTTACTCTTTCACGCAAAAACTACTGAACGGATTTTGATGAAACTTTACAATAATATAGCTTATGCATCAGAATAACACATAGGGTAGTTTTTGTCCCGTTATGGGGCGCAAAACCCCCTTAGGGGAGCAATAAAATACAATTTTTGTATAAATTCTCTAATATAGGGATGAAAAAATACTTGCACATATTTACATTATATGTCCATCGAAAGCTCTGATTTTTTTGATGAAGATGGCACCTGTTCGAAATTTCTAAGTAGAATAAAAAACGAGTTATGAGCTTTTTAGTTCCAAGTTCGAAGGCTTTCCTAAACTCGATACAGTATTTAGTGTATCATCTCAACTCCCTGTCGATAGCGACAATTGTTGTATTGTTGACTATCTTTGCTTTTCGTGACTGTTCAAGGCTTTTCTCAAGTCAAATCTTGAAGTAAGATTTTTGCACATTATTGGCAAATAATATATGATTTGGCTGATCAATTTCCATTTAAACGGAACTTTAATGTAATTAATGATTTTTATTATTATTTATGCTGATTGAACACTTACTCATTATTCATTCAACTAGCAGATCGCCAAAATTTTTGCAGAAAGATTTCTGTACCTGATGCATTTGGCAGTTTTTTTCAACGTCGCTGTTTTTGAAGCCGAAGACTACGTCATAATGTTTCTCAGCTTTCACCATGTAAACAAAATATCACCAATCAAAGAATCTTTAAAAAACTTTCTTTACTGTGTTAAATAATCCAGCAACTAAATTAGGCGAATCCATAAACAGCACAAACACTTCCATTAATTTTCCTTTTTGCACAATTTCAAAAAATCGCCAAATTTTACTACTTATTTTGGAAACATTTCGAATGAAACTCTTTAGCACCATTTTATGGTTACCAAAAGTATCTCAGCACCTGGCGATAATATCTTTGTAACGAAAATTAATATCATATCGTTTTACAAAGTAAGGAAAGAAGGAGGGAGCATCATCGAAGTTATCCCAAAACGATTCCCGCAAATTCAGTAAAATCGCACCAAGGGCCCTCAATGATTGAAATTTCCCAAAATAACTAAAGCAAGTATAAGGGGATTACGAGCAACTTCAATAGCAATACAGAAAAGGTTTTAGACTCCATGTAAAAAAAAAAAGTATCAACAGATTAATCTTTTTAAACATGAGAAGAATAATTTCATGTTTTGGAAATTTGTATATGCTTAAATATAGTGCTTTCGTTTCAAAATCAATACTAGTTTGTTCTTTATACTTATTGCTATTTTACTTTTATGGGTAAGGAAGAAACTCGATTTTTAATCACGTCAAAAAGATGTGTTTTAAATTCTTTCACTTAAACCAGAAAACAAAAGCAAGTAATGATTTTTTCTCATAATTATTACTGACCCAGGCAACGCGGGGTATTTTTGATAGTTATTTATAAAACGAGTGCGAGGTAATATCATAAAGTTAAAACAAGGGCACCCCGATGGGAAGCTACTGTGAGTCATCGATGTATGTTTGCGGAAATCATATTTATATTACTTTGAAAATTTGAGATGCATTTGAATAAAAGTTTTGTTCAACAATGGTCTGATCAGCAATGAATTTCCAATTGAAGGCTCACCTAAATTTTGGCATGAAATTAGTTAAAAACAATTAGATTTCATGTTCTAATTACCTTGGAACATTGGAACAAATTTTGTCTGATGCAGAAAAATTAAAGGTTTTTGTAGATATTTTTAAATAATTTTTGCGAGCATTTTTTGATGTATTTTTTTAAATTTTTCCTTTTTTACATTGTTGGATTTATGCTAAAATATTGATTAAAATTGGAGAAAACTAACAATTAAAAGGGTTAATTAATTAATTTGATTATAGAATATTGCATTGTCATTGGGTCTGAGATCGCGTGCCAAATTTCAAAAGAATCCGATCGCAGGAAGTGGGCGAAATTTGAGCTGCAAGATTCCATTACAAGATACATACATACATACATACATACATACATACATACATACAGGTGAAGCTAATAAAAGCGTATTAATAATAACATACGAAGAAATTACCAGACAGTTATGGTAGTATAAAAATTAACACATGTTTAATATGAACAAATCGAAGGCATCAGGTTGCTATAGGAAAAGTATCCTTAATATAGAAGATGAGCCCCTCTAGAAGCTATACAGCATATACAGCGGTGTGTGATGCTTTCAATTATGTGGTCTATCAATCCCATAGGAAGCGGAACCATTGCTCTTTTAGGGGTGGCCACCTAGGAGGGGTTATGGCGCGGACTGCGCCATTGAAATTTTTAGGGGGTGGTAGTTTTGACGGGTGTTTTTCTCATTTAGGGGAAGGGCTCTTGCTTTTTAAAGAGGTGTTCACGATATTTGGGGGACGGATACGCCATTGCTCTTAGGGGGGCACCCCTGGCTCTTGCAAAGCAGTTGCAAGCTCTGAGGGAGCGGATCGAGAGCAGCTTTAGACGTCTCTCTAAAACATCCCAAAATAATCATCCGCGAATCAAGTTGGCTCTCTATGCACAGAATGTTGCCTGTTAAAGATATCATTTACGATGCGAGCCCTGTCCCAGTAAGCAAAATATCTTGCCTCAGTATTGCATAAAGGTTGACGTGCAAGAAAAATCATCTTGCATTAATGCTGCCTCAATGTTGTTATGTTACTCCATTTATGCTGTCAGCATGCTGCCGCAATATTGACTGACAAGGTGTATGCAGCATAATATCAGGAAAATATCAAGGTATGCTGCTTTTGTAATGTTGCATACGTATTGATATGACAGGATAATATCAAGATGTTGTCATGACAGCATGAATGCAAGGTCTAGGCAAGATGATCTTGCTTTTGTAATCTTGCATACGTATTGATATGACAGTATAATATCAAGATGTTGTCATGACAGCATGAATGCAAGGTCTAGGCAAGATGATCTTGCTTTTGTAATCTTGCATACGTATTGATATGACAGGATAATATCAAGATGTTGTCATGACAGCATGAAATCAAGGTCTAGGCAAGATGATCTTGCCTTTGTAACATTGCATACGTATTGATATGACAGGAAACTGTCAGGATACATTGTCATGACAGTATGAAATCAGCACGTTTGCAAGGTGTTTTATCTATTTATTTTATTTATTTATTTTATTTTATTTTTTGTATTATTTTCACTTTGAAGTGCAGAATTAAATTTCATTCTTTAATTATTTCTGTTATTCTTCAATTTAGTTTTCTAGCCTAAGAATATTTTCTTAAAGCTGACATCTGATCGGAAATTCATAAAAATGTATTAATAGTACTCGCAATTTAATTTAAAAAATTAAAGTTTCTTCGTTTTGCGTAATACTTGACTTATTTTTTAAATTCATGCTTCTAATTGTATTATAAAGACATAAAATGCCTAGTTAGGAATAATTGCGGAAGTTTTTTAACACATTTAGGAGTATATAAAGCAAAATAATAAATAAGTAAATAAATACAATAAAGTACATTTCCAAATGGATGTCAGCATTGAAAATATACCATGGCAAAACACATGAATTTATCTTAAAGAATAACATAAATAACCATTGAATAAAATTAATCTTACTCATGAGATTGAAGTGAGAATACGAAATTCTGGGCTTCATGTCCTTTGTTTCAAAGTCTAGGGACGAAAAAAGTTATTTTCAGCCATTTTTAACGTTGATCACACATTGTCTGCGATATGATTTGTTTAGTACTATATTAATAAACAAATGCAGTTATCAGTCATTCATAAGTTATTCCTAAAACTATACGATTCCACACTAATAACTAAGCAACCAACTTAACGAAGCCTAAAGAAATGCAACGCCACGTGCAGCTCCTCTGAACCGACTGAATCAAATTAGAAAAATGTGCCACCAAGCAATGCGAGGGACGCTGGGTAGAAAGAACTGTGCGCATGCGCAAGTATTAACGAAGGTCCACCTGTTCTATTGTGTACTAATTACCTTGACGGCGACAGCATGAAATCAATATCATCTTGATGGCGTCAACATGTATGCAATGTTGTTATTGTAAGGTAATATCAATATTGATATTTTAAGATGAATGCAATGTTGCATACGTGTTGTTATTTTAAGGTAATATCAATATTGCTATTTTAAGATGAATGCAATGTTGCATACGTGTTGTTATTTTAAGGTAATATCAGTATTGATATTTTAAGATGAATGCAATGTTGCATACGTGTTGTTATTGTAATATTGCTTTTTAATCTTTATGCAAGCTTTATGCAGTATGAAACACGTCAATATTGACGCCGTCAGTATAATATCAAGATCTGTCAACGTTGATGCAAGAAATTTTGCTAGTAGGGGTGTGGTCTTGTGTAGTTGACCTGTAACAGGAAAGCATCACCTACTTCCCCCATACATAAGCATCAAGGATGTCATCTCTATAAACCTGAGCTTTCTCGGTCTATGTCTTCATTCCTTGAAGACTTACACAGGGATTCAAGTGAAACACGGCCGATCGCAATGCACCGATGCAATCGCTATTTCCCCAATTTGAATTCAAGTGTAACATTGCGATTGTCTTCAGTCCCGATTCCCTCGCAAAATTTGCAATTGCTCTCGAGCTCTTGTAAGTCTGGAAAATCCCTCGCAAGTGCAGAAAAACATCAATGGCGTCTGTTTTGAATGCAAAGTTGATTTTAGAATTAATGGAATGTAATGGTTGAAAATTTTCAATTCTAAATTGGCAACTCAATGCAAGACTCGTTTTTGTTTAGCGTAGCATTTTTCCAGTAGCTTCAGTTTACATTGGAAGTATAATTGGTTTTATTTACTTAAAATATGCGATACTTCTTCAATTTAACATTGTTTTCATCCACAAATGCAGTACTTATTTTAATTATGACTTAAAACTTGATGGCATAATATTCTGCATAGTCATTATACTACTTCGTCGTTTTGAAGAAATCAACGGAATTTTTTTCCGGCTGAACAACAATACAAGTTGAATTACGACTGTGATGAGAAATTATAATTAAATTCTCTTCATTGTTGTAATTTTACTAGTTAGTACTATACCAGTTGAGAAAGAAAAAGAAAAGGGATTGTTGAAAGTGAGTAAATTTGTTTAACGTTCACTATCTTACTAATATAAAATCTCAATTCTAGGCTAGTATTTTTCAATTATTTGCTAAAATTGCATTTACTTGCGCATTATGGTACAATAACAAAATGCATCAAACTTAGCTACATGCCCCCCCCCCCCCGTATAAGTTCCTACTATGACATGCATTGTACTCCCATTAAAAGGTAAATTGTGAAAGTCTGAAATCTGGTAAATGTCGACACTAGTCAGTGCATATCAACATACACGTACCAAAGGCATCGGTGATATACTTAATATTTCTGGTGAATCGCCAGTAAAAGTCGACATTCTTTAATTTTGGTGTTTTGCAGTAACATATATGTACTGCATATCCATGATTTTAAAAAAAGTAATTGGCAGAAACATTTCGCTGTAAATGAATAAAAAAATAAATGACGATCCAAATCCCGTTGTTTTTTTTTCCAATGAGGAAAAAAATAATGGCAGTACTTCACAAAGGTGCATATGCAAAACGTAGTCAGACAAATTTGGAATTCAGTCGTTTAATACTGGTTTGGGAGGGGGGGATAGTGAAAAGCGAGCAGTGCCAGATGTTTAATTTTTCTGTTATTTTTATATGTCTGTGGCAAATGTTCAAACTGATGCCCTCACTAGTGATGGGCATTATCGAGACCTTTTGATAATATCTTTCCAAATCGAGAACTTGAGCGATTGATAATCCAGATCTTTTGAAATTGTAGAACTCCAGCTGAGTCAATCAATAACCTAGAATTTGTGACAATAAGAGTTCTCGAGTGATTCGATTATGCCCATCACTAGTCCTTACCCGTCTACCTTCAAGGTTTTATATCAAGTTTGAATAAATTTGAAGAAAATAATTATGGTGAATTTTGCCACCTTTCAGAAGTTGCCGCCTGTAGCAAGGGCTTGCTCCCATATATGTAGTACAGTCCAACTCACTAAAAACAAGTGCAAAGAGACCGCAGCATTTGCTTGTTATATATACCAGAGTGCTCGAAAAAAAAGGGTTTGTGGAAAAAATCATGAAAATTTATACATACTGAGTTATTTTTATATTTCAATATAACACCAAAGTTTTGCTATTTTCTTTGAACTGTCTTATTTCTCTCTTTCTTGTTATTTTTTCAAGGATTTCATGATATGAAGAACATCGCCAATGGCATCTGCGGCTTAAAATAGTTTGAATTTTTTCTGCGCTTTGGAAACTATTGAATACTGTAAGCCCCGCTTAATCGGGTAACGGATAAACGAATAAGCCGTTTATATGAATAAAACCTCCTGGAACCGAATATTTCCCCATAGATGCAATACTAAAGATCCCCGCTTAATCGAATAATTTCCCCGGATAATCGAAATTAAGTAAGAACACTTATTGTTTGCATTCGACGAACCTCACCGGTCGACCGGTGAGTAACGGGTTACTAACCGCAACGTTCTATTATCTTTCGGTTACCATTTTAAGCTGTTGATTGGTTGATTAAAGCACATGATCGGTTAACTGGTTGAGCCGGTCGCAAGCAAGCATCGAGTTAAACTATAAAGTAATATTTATTGCCAACCGTCTTTACATTAAGAAAAATAGCGCAGTCGATAACCTGATTAAATAACACAAATAAATATTGTACACAATTTAGACGATGATAAATTGACAAATATTTAATGTAAGATATGGTAGACAAGGAGGGGGAAAAGGGTGTCAGAAAGTGTTCCCATAAGATCTTGAGCGAGCAATCGCCTATTATGGAATTTTTCAAAAAACAATGTTGTTCTGAAAAAAAGTGCCAAAAATAAAGATTTCATAACTGAAGTTGTAAGCTACTTTTTATAATTTTCATACATACTTGTAATATACTTGTTTAAAAAAAAAATTATTTTTTTGTTCATTTAGCTTATTTCTAAAACTTAAGAAATAACACTAATTATTTCCCTTAAAAACTTGTTTTTTTATTATTATGTTTTAAGACAAGTTGTAAATTTAAAAAGGTAAATAAAATTTCCCCGCTTAATCAAATAATATTTCTTGGGACCGACGATATTTGATTAAGCCGGTCTGACAGTATGTCCAAGGCTTAAGGCTTAGAGCTACAATATCCTTGGAAGTATATCTCGGAAATGATTTAACATTCGCTTCAACAAATATAATTTCTAAATCCTCCTAAACTCCACAAATTTTTTTAAAAAAGGCTGTGTCACTTTTTCTCAGGATTTATGTCTTTTTTTTTAAATTCAAAATGTTAATGAAATTTTTCGAGAAATAGAATAATGTTTTCTGCAGTGGAAATTGACAGAAATTTTATGACTGACAAAAATATTGCTCGCTTGAAACGGGGTTTGCTCGATAAGGTGAGTTACGCTCTTATAGGCTTAACATTGTACCAGCCAAAGCTTTTTGATTCCCTCGCTAAATCCAAGTTCTCGTTAAATCAGGGCTCGTTATAAGCAAATTCGACTGTATTAACCAGATACACTACAAGAAATGGTTCCGTAGGTAATTTAGACCTTTAAGTAAATAGACAAGTGCTCGAACAAGATGTGCAGAAACAACTTCTGCCGTAGCCTCTGATAGGATGGAAACAGCATTGCATCCTTGTTGGCTATGTTTTTGCCCATTTACTTCAAAATTTGCACAGTCGGTGGCTGCAGCTGAGTTTTGCATGTAGTTATATTACAACATGCTTCCTTCGCCCTGGATCTGGCACTTGATGTACGAGAGAATAACCTGCAATTGTACCAGACAGTCTGGTTATCACATCCAAAGACTGCAGTTTGGTTCTTATGGAACTCATCAGTCTGGAATAGTGTGAACAACCGAGCTGGAGGCAGATATCATCTCATTGGAGCTGAGAGCGCCAACAAACTGGTAGACAAAGTAAATTTATCTCACCAGTGGGTGTCCGCAGCATGGTGCGGTTCGACTTGTGGCGGGTTATACAGCATGTAGCGCCGTGATACTACATGACGTACATGGCTGGTTTTAAGGCCAATGTATGCCTTTACGTGCGGCAATGATGGGAAAATTGTATTACAGCAATGCATTTGAATTTTTAAATCTCAGACTTGTTTACGCAGGGCTAACGAGAGACCATTGCAGCCTAGTCGAAAACTAGGGGTCACAGCTCAGAGTTTTATGAGGAGAGTGGGGGCTGGGGACCAAACTAACAACAGGTTCGCCTTGGCTCTCAGCTGCTCTGCTTTTACCCCAAAAGCAAACCAATTCCCACTATTACTCCGTATCCCTGAAACAGCTATAGTCTAGAGGGAAAAAGATTCCAAATTCTAGAATTTCAAAGTTTCCAACTCGTATCTCCTAACCTAAAATTGACCTGACACTGCAACCCCGGTTATAAGTAAACCTTCACCTCCATATAAAAAATTTCTTGTTATACTACAATGCCCAAAAACACCCCTTTGTGTCCATTTCCAGGGCTAGCAGGCCCCTTGTGAGCCAGCTTCAAAGTTTTTGCCTGGCATATGGCTGTCCAAAGAGAAGGATGAGCAGGGCATCCCCCGCCGGGTGGGAGTGAAGACATGACAGCGAGCTCTAAACTGAACTTTAGCTGCATTAAAATGTATTCTTTTTACTTTTACTCAATACTAGTGGTACCCACACTGCTTTGCCCATAGTAGAAAATTAAAAGGTCTTTTAGTTCGTCTTTATATTTAAGTAATGCATGGTGAATTTCTCGCCAATTCGCTTGCCCATGTTACAGTTCCGCGTTATGATGATTTCGTAATTTACTATTCCACATTGTGATAATTTGTTCGGAGAAATTTTCTGAAAATTGGAATAGAAAAAAAACAAAATTGAATTTTTGAAAAATCGCTTCGAGGTGCGCACCCTCATGCTACAAACTTTGCTAAATTTCATGAAAATTGGCCATATGGTCTAGGTGCTATGCGAGTCACAGAGATCCAGACAGAGAGACTTTCAGCTTTATTATTAGTAGAGATTTAATTTAAAATACTAACACATTCCTGTCTTTTTTAATAAAAGGAAAGATAACATGGTCAGTCTCTTCGGACGGCCCTGCCCCTGCTTTCCTACCCTCTGTGCGGCCTTGGTCAGGCCCGGATCTACACACTTGCAGACCCTGCTGTGTGTGTGGGGAGGGGGGCATGCCACTGAAAGTGCCCCCCGGCCCTTATTGACATAGAAATTTTGTAGGCAGTTAGCCGCCGTGGTGTTTTTTGGCAGGGGGCCTCAAAATTGATAGATTCGGGCCCGGCCCTGGTCATACTGTGTTCTTTCATTGTTCGTATTACAGTACATGTAGGTGTAATTAGTTTTATAATTTTGTATTTGAATAAAATTTCTTTTTTGAAGCTACACTTATTTCAGGGTAACAAGAAATTAGTTTACATTTTACTGATGAAAAAACAACTGACTTCCCTTAATAACAAAGAAGATATACTGCAATCACACCTGTTTAAACGAAATCAAAGAGACCTATTATGATCTAGATGAAATAAAATAAGTAAAATACAGTAAAAATGTGTTTAGTTGAAGTAAAAAGAACTTATCTCTGCACAATGTGTGTCAGCATTTCAAAACTGGATGTATCTTATCAATGTGATTATTTGTAACTATTCTAGAAATTGGCTCCATTTTTTGAATTTAAACTTGTATATAACCCAAACTATTAACAAAAACTCTCATTTTGCTTCATAAGTAAACATATTTTTACTATTACTTGTGCGTAGTAATGTATTCAACGTAGGGAAAAAAAAACATGTTCAAATCAAACAGATATTACAATAGGCAGTTTAAATTCAAAATTCTCTAAGTATTATTCAATTGTCGTTGTGAGAAAATTATTTGAAAATCTTTGATCCTCATCAGATTCATTCTCATCAGATGATTATCAAATCGTAATTTTTCCTTTAAACATCATGCGTTTTATTCAAAACAAATACAATGTGCATGTGGAACATATAGAGCATTTCTTAAACGGCAACATTTTTTATCCAGTTTGCTTTCTTTTCCAACTGTAGAACTGAAAGTTGAAAAAAAAAAAATAGCATGGAATATATCCATTACGCGAGCGAACATGAATTCAACATCAAAACAAATATTGCATCACGATTTTAACCATCTCAAACCCAGGGAGCTCAAACCTAATTCTCTCATTGGTTGACATCAGTTCATCGCTCCAAGTACATGCGATTATCATCGACCAGTAGCTCCTACCCCGACTTCTCACTTGCGATTGTCCAAATTGTTTCACTTGAATTCGACTGCCAACAGCGATTGCAAATCTCGTCGATTGCGATTGTCTTTTTTGCGATTGTGTAGTGTTTCACTTGAATCCGGCCCTTAGACTCTTACATAATAAAAACCTCTTTTACGTTCAATATTCCTTTGGAAGGTTTGCAGAATGGAAACGGAGATTTTTCAATCTTTTCAAAACTTTTTAAAATGAATATCAAATTAAAAATGGTAATTAACTCCCACCCATGTAGCTAATTTTCAGGATTCCAATCTATTAGACCTAACTATTGTCTCAGTTGACTTGTTCAATGAAGTTACCTTTGAAGTTTTTCCTGACCCTTGTGCCAGCGATCACCACCCAGTGAATGCCATGTTTTCTAATCTACAGTTGGTCGATTGTAATTGGCGTAAAATACTGTGGGGTCAGTTTGAAACAGATTTAAATCAATAATTGCATTCCATGGAGAATGAGAACTTAAACAATCTTAACAGCATGATGGCAAAAGTTCTTGTTAATAATAGCAGAATGGTTAAGATAAGCCGAAATAAAGGAAACTCCTGGTGGGATAGCACCTGCAGTTTCCCAACTTAAAAGAAATTTTTGGAACAAAACCATGGAAATTGCAGGAAAGAACAACTCGATCTATAAAATTCTAAATAGATTAAAAAATCGGCGTATGGATAGTCCAGACTTGAATCTCTCCCTCTCGACCGCTGGGAAGGAAATTCTTTTCCCCTCAGCTTAAGCCAATGCTTTTCGCAACGTCGTTTAAAAGATCGACAGTGAAGGAGTTCGTTCCATTAAATTTCAGCGGCAATATCGAAATCAACAGACCTTTTACCATCAATGAACTTGAAGATGTAATCCACCGTAATCGGGAGACTTCCCTCGGCCCTAATAGCATTTCTACCAAGGCCCTCAAAAAAATCAATTTCTCGAATTTACCTAAACTTTTAAACATCATGAACAGGTTGTGGATAAACGGAGATGTGCCGGATGCGTTTAAACGAGCACTCATTATACCTATTCATAAACGTGGAAAGCCGCATAATGACATCAATTCCTATAAACCTATTTCTCTAACTTCTGCCCCTTCGAAAACTATGGAGAGAATTATTTTAAGCAGGCTCGTTACCTTTTGTCTAAAGGCAAAGATTTTCCCTGATAATCAGTTTGAATTCTTGCCATTCAGAAGCTGCGATGCGGTACTCTCTAGTATTCATCATAAAATTTTTGAAGTTCGGTCTCAGAAAAAATTTGTTATTTTCACTGCACTTGATTTAAAAGCTGCATATGACTCGGTATGGATTGATGGTCTTGGGTGGAAACCTATTGCTGTTGGGGGATCAAAGGGAATGCAGGACTATGGATTTATAACATCATCTCCAATAGAACCTTTCAAGTCAAATGGAGGAAGACGCTCTCTGCGGAGATGCGCATCAATAGAGTGTTCCCGCAGGGATCTGTGCTGAGCCCTTTCCTGTTTCAGGTTTATGCTAAAAATTTGTGTGACCTCAGCTCTAAAAAAGTCAACTTGTTAATGTACGCTGAAGATATATTTTTAATAAGCTCTGGGGACAACTTATCAAACGTGTTGAAAGAGACCCAAAAAACACTTGGGAATGTACAAAAGTGGTGCAAAACCTGGCACATGGAAATTGTTCCAGAAAAATGTGTCGCTGTAAATTTTTCTGACAAACGACTTGAGCCCGATAGAAACTTAGAAATCTTTGGTTCTCCAATCCGCTGGAAGGACAAGATAAGGATTCTGGGAATTCATTTTAACAAAAACCTTACGTTTAAGTACCACTTTGAATATCTATATAAAAAGATCTTCAAAGTCACTAACGTTTTAAAAGTTGTAACGTCTAAGAAGTGGGGTGCATGAACGCAACATCTTTTAAATATCGTGAAGTGCTGTGTCATAAGCAAAATGGATTACGGATGTCATGTTTTTATTGCTTCCTCGAAATCGGACAAGAAGCAACTTGAAACGATGTTTCATGAGGCGCTAAGAGTAGCCGTAGGGCTTCTTCGTTTTACCCCTATTCCTGTCCTCCTGAAAGAAGCCGGCGAGCTGCCTTGTTCGATTAGGCACAAAATGAAAGTAGAATGTTTCTTTGCCAAACAAATCGCTCTGGGAAATTTCTATTTCTCAGTGACTAGGAATATGATACTAGCTTACGCTCTAGATAGACTGCCAGCGATCTCTGAGAAATTACCTCTTGCGTGTCTTTGAAAAAGCTTGCTTAATGATCTCAACATTTTCCCCAGTCAATTTATTAATTATTATCTTCCTTCCAGTAAGCAAAATATCTTGCCTTCGTATTGCATATAAAGGTTGACATGCAAAAAAAAATCATCTTGCATTAATGCTGCCTCAATATTGTTATGTTACTCCATTTATATTATCAGCAGGCTGCCACAATATGGACTGACAAGGTGCATGCAGCGTAATATCAGGAAAATATGAAGGTAGGCTGCTTTTGTAATCTTGCATACGTATTGATATGACAGGATAATATCAAGATGTTGCCATGACAGCATGAAATCAGAGACTGATTAGTTTTCTAGCCTATGAATATTTTCTTAAAGCTGACATCTGATCGGAAATTCAAAAAAAAAAAAAAAAAAAAATCCTCGTATTGCGTAATACTTGACTTATTTTTTTAAATTCATGCTTCTAATTGTATTATAAAGACATAAAATGCTTAGTTAGGAATAACTGCGGAAGTTTTTATAGCACATTTAAGAGTGAAGACAGCCATTAATAAATAGAGAGAATAAAGTACATTACCGAATGGATGTCAGCACAACAATAAAAATTTAAATGTGCCCTATACAAAACATATGAATTTATCTTAAAGAATAACATAAATAATCATAGAATAAAATTAAATTTACTCGTGAGATTGAAGTGATAATAGGAAATTCTGGGCTGTTTGTCCTTTGTTTAAAAGTCTAGGGACGCAAAACCTTTTTTTCGGCCATTTTTATCATTGATCGCACATCGTCTGCGATATGGCTTGTCTAGTACTATATTAATAAACAAATTCAGTTATCAGACATTCATAAGTTATTCCTAAAACAATACTATTCCACACTAATAACTAAGGAACCAACTGAGGAAAATTTTTGGAAAATGGATATGTTTTCCCTTTTGATAAATTAGTCCTCATTTGAAATGAGGGAGAAAAAGGAATTGGGAATGTCTAGAAATACAACTTTCACTTGCAAAATTAAAATGAGTGTAGTTATCTACATTGATCTTACGGATAATCAAAAGTTTACTTAATTTTACTACTTCGTATGGTTCCCTTGTTTAGCACAGGGATTCAAGTGAAACACGGCCGATCGCAATGCACCGATGCGATCGCTATTTCCCCAATTTGAGTTCAAGTGTAGCATTGCGATTGTCTTCAGTCCCGATTTCCTCGCAAAATTTGCAATTGCTCTCGAGCTCTTGTAAGTCTGGAAAATCTCTCGCAAGTGCAGAGAAACATCAATGGCGTCTGTTTTGAATGCAAAGTTGATTTTAGAATTAATGGAATGTTATTGTTGAAAATTTTCAATTCTAAATTGGCAAGTCAATGCAAGACTCGTTTTTTGTTTATCGTAGCATTTTTGCAGTAGCCTTCATTTTACATTGGAAGTAAAATTGGTTTTATTTACTTAAAATATGCGATACTTCTTCAATTTAACATTTTTTTCATCCACAAATGCAGTACTTATTTTAATTATGACTTAATACTTGATGGCATAATATTCTGCATAGTCATTATACTACTTCGTCGTTTTGAAGAAATCAACGGAATTTTTTTCCGGCTGAACAACAATACAAGTTGAATTACGACTGTGATGAGAAATTATAATTCAATTCTCTTCATTTTTGTAATTTTACTAGTTAGTACTATACTAGTTGAGAAAGAAAAAGAAAAGGGATTGTTGAAAGTGAGTAAATTTGTTTAACGTTCACTATCTTACTAATATAAAATCTCAATTCTAGGCTAGTATTTTTCAATTATTTGCTAAAATTGCATTTACTTGCGCATTATGGTACAATAACAAAATGCATCAAACTTAGCTATATGGCCCCGGCATAAGTTCCTACTATGATGACATGCATTGTACTCCCATTAAAAGGTAAATTGTGAAAGTCTGAAATCTGGTAAATGTCGACACTAGTCAGTGCATATCAACATACACATACCAAAGGCATCGGTGATATACTTAATATTTCTGGTGAATCGTCAGTAAAAATCGACATTCTTTAATTTTGGTGTTTTGCAGTAACATATATGTACTGCATATCCATGATTTTAAAAAAAGTAATTGGCAGAAACATTTCGCTGTAAATAAACGAAAAAATAAATGACGATCCAAATCCCGTTGTTTTTTTTCCAATGAGGAAAAAAATAATGACAGTACTTCACAAAGGTGCATATGCAAAACGTAGTCAGACAAGGGGGACAAATTTCGAATTCAGTCGTTTAATACTGGTTTGGGAGGGGGTGATAGTGAAAAGCGAGCAGTGCCAGATGTTTAATTTTTCTGTTATTTTTATATGTCTGTGGCAAATGTTGAAACTGATGCCCTCACTAGTGATGGGCATTATCGAAACCTTTTGATAATCAATATCTTTCCAAATCGAGAACTTGAGCGATTGATAATCCAGATCTTTTGAAATCGAGAACTCCAGCCGAGTCAATCAATAACCAAGAATTCGTGACAATAAGAGTTCTCGAGTGATTCGATTATGCCCATCACTAGTCCTTACCCGTCTACCTTCAAGGTTTCATATCAAGTTTGAAAAAATTTGAAGAAAATAATTATGGTGAATTTTGCCGCCTTTCAGAAGATGCCGCCTGTAGCAAGGGCTTGCTCCCATATATGTAGTACAGTCCAACTCACTAAAAACAAGCGCAAAGAGACTGCATTGTTTGCATTCGACGAACCTCACCGGTCGACCGGTGAGTAACGTGTTACTAACCGTAACGTTCTATCATCTTTCGGTTACCATTTTAAGCTGTTGATTGGTTGATTAAAGCACGTGATCGGTTAACTGGTTGAGCCGGTCGCAAGCAAGCATCGACTTAAACTAGAAAGTAATATTTATTGCCAACTATCTTTACATTAAAAAAAAATTGCGCAGTCGATAACCTGATTAAATAACACAAATAAATATTGTACACAATTTAGACGATGATAAATTGACAAATATTTAATGTAAGATACGGTAGACAAGGAGTGGGAAAAGGGTGTCAGAAAGTGTTCTCAAAAGATCTTGAGCGAGCAATCGCCTATTATGGAATTTTTCAAAAAGCAACGTTGTTCTGAAAAAAAAAAGTGCCAAAAATAAAGATTTCATTACTGAAGTTGTAAGCTACTTTTTATAATTTTCATACGTGCTTGTAATATACTTGTTTATATAAGAAATTATTTTGTTGTTTATTTAGCTTATTTCTAAAACTTAAGAAATAACACTAATTATTTCCCTTAAATACTTGTTTTTTTATTATTATGTTTTAAGACAAGTTGTAAATTTAAAAAGATAAATAAAATTTCCCCGCTTAATCAAATAATATTTCTTGGAACCGACGATATTCGATTAAGCCGGTCTGACAGTATGTCCAAGGCTTAAGGCTTAGAGCTACAATATCCTTGGAAGTATATCTCGGAAATGATTTAACATTCGCTTCAACAAATATAATTTCTAAATCCTCCTAAACTCCACAAATTTTTTTAAAAAAGGCTGTGCCACTTTTTCTCAGGATTTATGTCTTTTTTTTTAATTCAAAATGTTAATGAAATTTTTCGAGAAATATAATAAAGTTTTCTGCAGTGGAAATTGACAGAAATTTTATGACTGACAAAAATATTGCTCGCTTGAAGCGGGGTTTGCTCGATAAGGTGAGTTACGCTCTTATAGGCTTAACATTGTACCAGCCAAAGCTTTTTGATTCCCTCGCTGAATCCATGTTCTCGTTAAAACAGGGCTCGTTATAAGCAAATTTGACTGTATTAACCAGATACACTACAAGAAATGGTTCCGTAGGTAATTTAGACCTTTTAGTAAATAGACAAGTGCTCGGATGTGAAGAAACAACTTCTGCATTAGCCTCTGATAGGATGGAAACAGCATTGTATCCTCGATGGCTATGTTTTTGCCCATTTACTTCAAAATTTGCACAGTCGGTGGCTGCAGCTGAGTTTTGCATCTAGTTATATTACAACATGCTTCCTTCGCCCTGAATCCGGCACTTGATGTACGAGAGAATAACCTGCAATTGTACCAGACAGTCCGTTTATCACATCCAAAGACTGCAGTTTGGTTCTTATTGGAACTCATCAGTCTGGAATAGTGTGAACAACCGAGCTGGAGGCAGATATCAACTCATTGGAGCTGAGAACACCACCAAACTGGTAGACAAAGTAAATTTATCTCACCAGTGAGTGTCCGCAGCATGGTGCGGTTCGACTTGTGGCGGGTTATACAGCATGTAGCTCTGTAATACTACATGAAGTACATGGCTGGTTTAAGGCCAATGTATGTCTTTACGTGCGGCAGTGATGGGAAAATTGTATTACAGCAATGCATTTGAATTTTTAAATCTCAGACTTGTTTACGCAGGGCCAACGAGAGACCATTGCAGCCTAGTCGAAAACTAGGGGTCACAGCTCAGAGTTTTATGAGGAGAGTGGGGGCTGGGGACCAAACTAACAACAGGTTCGTCTTGGCTCTCAGCTGCCCTGCTTTTACCCCAAAAGCAAACCAATTTCCACTATTACTCCGTATCCCTGAAACAGCTATAATCTAGAGGGAAAAAGATTCCAAATTCCTAGAATTTCAAAGCCAACTTGTATCTCCTAACCTAAAGTTGGCCTGACACTGCAACCCCAGTTATAAGTAAACCTTCACCTCCATATAAAAAATTTCTCGTTATGCTACAATGCCCAAAAACACCCCTTTGTGTCCATTTCCAGGGCTAGCAGGCCCCTTGTGAGCCAGCTTCAAAGTTTTTGCCTGGCACATGGCTGTCCAAAGAGAAGGATGAGGAGGGCATCCCCCGCTGGGCGGGAGTGAAGACATGACAGCGCGAGCTCTAAACTGAGCTTTAGCTGCATTAAAATGTATTCTTTTTACTTTTATTCAGTACTAGTGGTACCCACACGGCTTTGCCCATAGTAGAAAATTAAAAGGTCATTCGGTTCGCCTTTATATTTAAATAATGTATGGTGAATTTCTCGCCAATTCGCTTGCCCATGTTACAGTTCCGCGTTATGATGATTTCGTAATTTACTATTCCACATTGTGATAATTTGTTCGCAGAAATTTTCTGAAAATTGGAATAGAAAAAGAACAAAATTGAATTTTTTAAAAATCGCTTCGAGGTGCACACCCTCATGCTACAAACTTTGCTAAATTTCATGAAAATTGGCCCAAATGGTCTAGGTGCTATGCGAGTCACAGAGATCCAGACAGAGAGACTTTCAGCTTTATTATTAGTACAGATTTAATTTAAAATACTAACACATTCCTTTCTTTAAAAGGAAAGATAACATGGTCAGTCTCTTCGGATGGCCCTGCCCCTGCTTTCCTACCCTCTGTGCGGCCTTGGTCAGGCCCGGATCTACATACTCGCAGACCCTGCAGTGTATGTGGGAAGGGGGGCATGCCACTTAAAGTGCTCCTCAGCCCTTATATAGTTACATAGAAATTTAGTAGGCAGTTAGCCGCCGTGCTGATTTTTGACAGGGGGCCTCAAAATTGATAGATTCGGGCCCGGCCCTTGTCATACTGTGTTCTTTCATTGTTCGTACTGCAGTACACGTAGGTGTAATTAGTTTTATAATTTTGTATTTGAATAAAATTTCTTTTTTGAAGCTACACCTATTTCAGGGTAAAAAGAAATTAGTTTACATTTTACTGATGAAAAAACAACTGACTTCCCTTAATAACAAAGAAGATATACTGCAATCACACCTGTTTAAACGAAATCAAAGAGACCTATTATGATCTAGATGAACTAAAATAAGTAAAATACAGTAAAAATGTGTTTAGTTGAAGTAAAAAGAACTTATCTCTGCACAATGTGTATCAGCATTTCAAAACTAGATGTATCTTACCAATGTGATTATTTGTAACTATTCTAGAAATTGGCTCCAACTTTTGAATTTAAACTTGTACATAACCCAAACTATTAACAAAAACTCTCATTTTGCTTCATAAGTAAACATATTTTTACTTATTACTTGTGCAAATGTATTCAACGTAGGGAAAAAAAAAACATGTTCAAATCAAACAGATATTACAATAGGCAGTTTAAATTCAAAATTCTCTAAGTATTATTCAATTGTCGTTGTGAGAAAATTATTTGAAAATCTTTGATCCTCATTAGATTCATTCTCATCGGATGATTATCATCGTAATTTTCCTTTAAACATCATGCGTGTTATTCAAAACAAATACAATGTGCATGTGAAACATATAGAGCATTTCTTAAACGGCAACATTTTTTATCCAGTTTGCTTTCTTTTCCAACTGGTAGAACTGAAAGTTGAAAAAAAAAATAGCACGGAATATATCCATTACGCGAGCGAACATGAATTCAACATCAAAACAAATATTGCATCACGATTTTAACCATCTCAAACCCAGGGAGCTCAAAACTAATTCTCTCATTGGTTGACATCAGTTAATCGCTCCAAGTACATGCGATTATCATCGACCAGTAGCTCCTACCCTGACTTCTCACTTGCGATTGTCCAAATTGTTTCACTTGAATTCGACTGCCAACAGCGATTGCAAATCTCGTCGATTGCGATTGTCTTTTTTGCGATTGTGTAGTGTTTCACTTCAATCCGGCCCTAGGAGTTAGAAAAGGTAAATGTAATGGAGCGAAGAGCCCGTTTCTGCAGCTCTAACGCATAACCTGTCAAGTGTATCTCAAAAGAATCCTCATAACAACTCAACACAGTTCACAGAATTTTCAGCTTCTACTGAAGATTTTAATTTTGTATTGTCATGGCTCGAGGCAGTAGCGCTGGGTTTGATCGGCATATTACTATATTTTCTCCAGAAGGTCGATTATATCAAGTTGGTAAGTGTAAAAAAATCAGATTTAATTTCTTTTTCTTTTTGTTTCATTTGTTGTCTTGCCGAAGTTCTGAGGAATAGAACCATAACAAATTTCCTTGCATTGATTTCCTTTCTTATACCTAATATCGATTGAATCAAGTTCATTAAATCAAATTTTTGTTGTGTTGTCTGAACTTACTTCACAAAAAGTATGAACTGTGAAAAACAACAAACATTTGAGCTTGCCATTTAGTGTATAGTCAATTAAGCACAATTTAGACTAAACCTAAGTTTTGTACAAAGGAGAGAGAGAGAGAGGAGCACAAGACAGCTCAATTTACCCGAACGTGAAAAAGAAAAAAATGTCAAAGTATGAAAAAAAATATTCTTCAATGGCAGCTTTAAAATTCACTTCCCAAGAAATTTAAGCGATTGGCCGGAAAATTTCCGAATTATGTCAAATAATGCCGGTTTGAAATTTATGCTGGATTTGTTTGGATGCTAACCAATAGTTTTATGGTTTATTTGAAAACTTAATTTTATTGAAGTAAATAACTTTTTATTGAAAATTAGATTTATGATCAAGTTTATCAGAAAAACTTCTTCTAGGCTAGGTTTAATAAAATTTCAAACATTTAGCTATGTTGCAATTTCAGACATTGATAAAAATTTAATGTGGCTCAACAACAGCGGTACCTATTATCCTAAGACTACATTACATAAAATCTATAAAAGACTATCAAATCCTTGTACTTGATGAGTCTACAGGAATAGATAAAATGAAGGAGTGGACATTAAACAGAACAGATTGTGAGATGCTGAAAATGATCTTAATACTAAAAAATTAAGATCATTTTTTCAATCTTAAAATTGCAACTGAATGCAAAGAACTGTTATTCATATAGCTGAACTTATGAATCTGATTTGAAGGATTGTTGGGTTATGAAGTGAAATATTTGAAAAAAACTGAAAAAAGTAAGATATTTATAGATAATGGACCTGAATATTATTAATGCAGTATACTCCTACATTATTATGACTGTGTTGATACTATGGATCCATTTAATGTTTCAATAAATGACAACCAAGCTCGAAATCATTTTTAAAATCCTGTTATTAAAATTTTGATTTAATCACACACACACCTTTTCATCAATTATTTTCATTCTTATTATTAATCTTTTGGAAAAGGTACGTCCGTTACCACTGTTGGTACATCCGTTACCAATACAAAATATTTTTTTTTTCATTATAATAATAAAAAAAATTCTTTAAATGTTTTGATTGTTTTTTGCATCATAACACCCCCCAGACCCCCTAAAATTCTATATCCTACTTAAAAGAGAGCCTTGCTTCACTCTCTTGATACCAGTCACCTCTCTTAAGGTCAATTCAAAAAAGCATGAAAACGACACACACACAAAAAAAAGTAAAGCATAGCCTTATGCATCACAGGAAAACAGACCAAAACATGGGGGGGGGGGGGGGGGGGGGGGACAATTTAAAATGCTACTAAAAAAAAATCCTGCCCCCCCCCCCCCAGGAACTCAGTCTTAAATCCGCCTATGTTACTACATGAAGCTGCAAATTTGGCAGATTGCTGTGGTCAATTTAATAACTGAACATTTTTCTTTTTTAATCTTGATAAATAACTCTTAAAACATAGCTGCCAACTTGTAAGATTTAACCTTACTTACATTGTAAGTTTTTGGAGGTATTGTAAGTTTGTAAGATCTTATGGCATAATTATAAAATAATTCGGTTTTAAATCTCTGGTATTTTTTTTTAATGAGTTTCCTGTTATGTTGCTTCAGAAGAATAGAGAAACTGATGATGAAGAGCCTAAGATAAGCTCCAATTTCTCTGTGTACAAATAGATAATTTGCCCGGTGTTGTGCTAAAAAGGGAGAGGATCGATAAAAAATAGGCTGCTTTGAAGAAATTAGTTGATGTCGATGGTTCGTTGAAGTATGAAAGGCTCTCCTTCTCTATGCTTTCCATTCTAGCCATACTTCACAGCAATGCAGAGTGCAATAGAATATATTCAGTAGTGTCAGAAAGGGGAGGACAGAGCTGTGCAGTTTTGACTGATAATAACCTGGATAACATTTTAATCATTAAGAACTAACAAACCCCCCCCCCTATTGTTTTGAATAAGTTATTGAAATAAAAATTTTTAATATTGCTAAGTCGGCAACATAAAAAAGCTTAAGTTCCAGTGAAAGTAATTTCGGCAAAAGTAGCTGACTGCATTAATTTACGAAAGAAAAAGTAAGATAATACAGTAAGTTATTAGTTTCTTCCAAAAGAATATTTTTAAAGATTAATATTAAATGATGCATCTTACAAAAAAATATTAGACAATATTTTAAAAGTGCACACTTGTATTCTTAAATTTTTAAATGCACAGGCCTGCCTTTTTGAAACTAAGCAGGGTTGCCACGCACCGGGAAAACCGGGAAAACCTGGAATTGTCAGGGAAAATGAAAATGGCCGAAAATCAGGGAAATGTCAGGGAAAATGAAAAATTGCATATTTCCGATCGTTCTTAGCGCCGCCTGCGGTCTATGACGTCAAAAAAAAAACTTTCTGCCTTGTTTTTTTCGCCGCCATTCCCTTCCCATTCGTCGTTTTGTCATTCCCCTCTTTCTTCTTCCCCCTGCAGTTCTTTTTATCAACAACTCTGCCATTGGCACGTGCGCCATAGCAGTCGGCGTGCACCATAGCAGTCAGCGGCGGACATGCGCAGAAGGTACTTCTTTTCTTCCTCGTTTGAGCGGGCTCTGTTTAAGCGCTGCTTGTTTACGTCAGCAGTTCTGAAGTTGTTTTGTCTGGGAGTGCCGACTGAAGTTTTTAATGAGCTGCAATAATCTTTTAATATTTTATATTATCTCTTTAAATTAATTAATGAAATCGTATTATTCTAAACAATTTTGTTCTGTAAATTTAGTTCATGAGACAATTTTAAACTTAGAAAGTTTCTTTTTTACAGAAGTATCGCTAATCTTTTAGTATTTTGGTAGTGATCTTTTAGGACTTCCAATGCGCTTCTTTCTTTCAAAATAAAAGTATTCCGATTAAAAAAAAAATCTGCACATCAGAGAAGTTTCTGATCAATGCTCAAACTTTAACTTTATGACAGAGTGCCCACAGGAGTGATTATGGCGCAAGTTGCGCCATCAATTTTTTTTTTTTTTTTTTGGGGGGGGGGGTTTAATTATTTATTTTACTTTATTTTTATTCAATTTATTTACTCATATTATTTTACTTTATTATTTTCATCTGTGTGTGTGTATTTTATTGGGGAGCGAGCACACTTTTTTTTCAAAACAATAATTAAAAATAAATAAATAGGTAAAAAAAATAAAAGAGGCTTAAAAATAAAAAAGCGCTAAGGCGTTCAGAAATATTGGGGGGGGGGGGGTTGTGCTATTGAACTTGGGGGGGGGGGAGCACCCCTGTTTTATGAGCAACAAACAGGGGAAATATGTGAAGCTAAAAGGTGCATGATTTTTTTACAGGCCAAAGTCTAAAAGCGCTTTGAGTTCAATGGATTGGAGGTGTAGAAAGCAATAATTGAAAAAGTTTAGGTTTCATAAGTTTTAGTTCAGATTATTTTAGCAATTAACTTTATTTTTGTGATACAGATGTCACAATTGCTAATTCTGCAGTTCTTTCACTTGATGTAAGGCAGTGGCTCCTCGCTATTGAAAATTAGATATGCTACATTTACGTTAATTGTTTATTACAGTGATTTGCTTCACTTGTGTTAGTACATTAGGGTACTTCAAAAATACACTTAAAAAAAAAAGGTTTCTCCTAGAAAACAGGATACCACTCAATGTTTTTAGACTTGTAGATAGTAAAATACTGGAGGAATTTTAACTTCCTATTCCAACTGAAAGAGGATGCTCGACCCCCTCCCTCAAACTTCATAAGTATCAGGCGGGGGTTAAAAAAATTCATTGAACTGAAAAAACAATGTTACATACTATAATCTACACGAGTTATATGCATATTCATTGCAATAAAATAATTACTTACATAAAAAAAAACAGCTGGGGAAATTAAATGTTTCTAAATTTGACTTTTTCTATGCTACAGCTAATTTTAAATGGAGGCGTCATTGAGCACCCTCTTAAAATTTGAGCAAGAAGCTGAAACTTTTACAGCACAATACTATTAGTAAGTCTAAAAAAAAATAAGGGGTGTCTTGGACTCGAGCCGAGAGAGAAAAAAAAAATTGAACCACCCTTAGTACATATTTTTGATTATTTCAGCTTGAGTAAATTAAATTTGGTAGCCATTGTTTGTAAAGTTTGAAAATGAGGTAAGTTTTATCAAAATTTGAGATGTATATATTAATGTTGCAAAATGAAGGTGGAGATTGATAATCTGGAATTTTTCTCAAAACCACCTGGAAAACCTGGAAATGTCAGGGAATTTCATTCTTGAACTTCCGTGGCAACCCTGAACTAACTGCTTGTTGTAATCCTATGTTTCTCTTTTGTGAATCCAGGGTTTTTTTTTTGGTACAGATGTGATATACCCCCCATTTGGCGACATTCGATTTTTTTGCACAAAATTAAAAATATTTTTCTCGCCAATGAGGCGATAATTTTTTATGCATGGCATCCCTGGCCAAACTAACCTGTGTTTAGCAACCCGAAGGCAATCTTACAGATCTGTTCAAACTTGTTTACTTGGGTTGTTTGGGTTTCACGCAGGAGAGATACGTGGTGTTGTTTCGTGCAATATACCTCACAGGAATGCTTATTTTGTGTTAGTTTAAATTCAGTAGTTGTGTTTTGAAGTAAAAACATTAGAAAATGCCAGTTTCTTCAAACTTGAAGGTTAATTAAAAGTTAACTCCAACGTGGTGTGTATCTGTAACGTGCCATTGTCATATGATGTATTGTTTTAGACTGAGTGTGAATATTTATACCATATAAAAAGGTAAGTTCTTTATTTTAGAATTCAAAAAAAACCTCTCACTTCCAAAATTCTTTGTTTTTACAAATCCTTGAGGGGTTCTTGCAGTTTTTAATTTTATTTTTACTGTATGTAAATTAATTTTACAGAAATAGTACGGTTATTTTGTTCTAAAAGTTAATTCTTATCGATGCCACGAATTATTTAGACATTCTATTAACGTGCCTCCTTTAGGTACTGAATTTTATGTTAACAATTGAAAGTTCTTTCGGTTGTACTCTTAAAAATGCTGAATTTTATTAATAAATCTGCACAATAATGGTGCATATTTCACACTTAAAACTGTGTCATTATTGTACACTGAACGGAAGTAGCCACCCTTGGGTGTCTCCATGAAAATATACATAACTGTGACCATACTCCGACTGTAATGTATATTAACAGTCGGAGGGATAACGACCTGGCGAGCCAGAGGTCTCATAGTACTTTCGTAATGAGACCGAGGCAGGGCCGGCGAGCCGAGGTCTCATTACGAAAGTACTATGAGACCGAGGGCTCGTATCCCGGAGAAATGATGAAAAAAAAATTAATGCATTAATTTCGACTTGTAATTAATACAATAATTTATTTCATTGTATTTTAATATGTTTACAAAAAAACCCCGGCCCTGTACATTTTTGAAGCATATATTCGTGATGTTCTTTGTTGTGCTTTTATGTTGTTTTTATATATATTGTGTTCTGAAGTGCTTTGATCATGTTTTTTTATCTGATTTTTTCCTGTTGGCGCTAAAAAAGCATCGCTAAGAACGATGTATGACATATGTCGTCATACATCGTTTTCTTGGCGACGCTTTCTTGGCGCCAACTGGAAAAAGTCGCCAAGGGTGGGGTATATCACATCAGTTCCTTTTTTTTGTGCTGATTAATTACAAGTAAAGATTTAAAAATGTAATGTTTTTAGTTTTAACAGTTTGTTGTGTGTTGGTTAAAAAAGTGTACAAATACACCCACGGCATGCATTGTAAGATTTTTAAAGTTTATATGCTGGCAGCTATGCTTAAAATAATGAATAAAATTAGAAGTTTTAAGACAGCATAAGTTAAGCTAACTTAATTATTATTTCTTTTGTTGAGAAAGAAATTGTATTTCTAAACATGTAACGTACATCAGACTTTATTCATTCATTGATTCATTTGTACATTCAGTGATTAATTTGTAGTTACTGCAAAATAATCAATTTCACTTTTTTTTATTGTTGAAAGCTATAATTATGATGAAATTCATTTACAAGATTTTACTCTTGGCTATTTAAAATTATACTAATTCTGTACCTCAGAGCCAGTCTTGCACCCGGTAGCAGAAACTGCGAGACACGAGACGTGCGTCGCAGATCTTTCAGCGTCCTGCAGATAATTTTACCAAAAAACAAAAAGAAAGAAAAAATTAATAAAGAAAAGGAAAAGAAATAAAACTTGGCAAAAAGATCGTTCGGAGTTCGTATTTTCACCGGAAAAGCGATGGATGCTTCAGCATTTCAGTTAGAAACATAGTCGCCATATTTGGTCATTCATAAGATCGAAGTAGCCTAAAAGTGCCTACATTTTCCAAAACAAAGGAGAATTGGATGTTTCATTTAACTACAAACTAATAAAAATGACTTAAAATGTGCAACAAACCTTTTTTTTTGGAGGGGGGGGGGATTTTAAAATAGTTTTCTTGAGAAATGAAAAATTTTATATTTAAAATTTCACCTTATCCTCATTGCTTTGGACGCAAAAGCGCTAAAAACTTTTCAACTTAAGTGCAGTCTTATGAGGATTTTTATTTTAAAATTATTTTTAGCAACAAATTCAGAAATGAAGATTTTAATTTTTGGCATAGTCGCCATGTTTGGTCATTCCCAAGATGTTGGTACGCAAGACTCTTTTAAGTGTCTACGTTTTCATAATTGGAATGGGATGTTTACTGCAATTCATGCTGATGAAAATAGTGCAAAATGTGCCATTTTTTCGGATAATTCTTAATTATTGTCTTGAAAAATGTAAAACTTTATCTTTACAATATTATCCTATATTCATTGTTTTAGAGGCTAATGTGCTAAAAGCTGATTATTTCAAGGATTTTGAGTCTCTCTCTATTACTACTTTACAAATTAAAAAATCTATTTATAATCATTGAATTTTTCGCGTAGACGCCATGTTTGGTCGTTTGCAAGATGGAAATAGATGAGACTATTACTTGTCTAAGTTCCCAAAAAAAGAAATGGATCAAGTTTTGATCAGTGTACTTCAATACAAACTATTGAAGGTACCATAAAATGTACAATAAATCATGTTTTTTAAATTATTTTCATGAAAAATGAATTATTATCTACACAATTGTGTTTGACCCTCATTGCTTTTGAAGCTCTGCTATAAACTAAAACATTCATCTAAAATGCAGTTTCCAGCCAACTTCTCATTCACTAATTTATTTATTTATTCATTTTTTGAAGAAAAAATCAAAAACCTATTTTAACTTGAATTTTCCACATTTAAATAAATATGAATTGAATAATTGTTTTTCATAGTGTGCAGAGTTCTATTTATTTTTATGAATGTAGTGAGCCTTCCCACCCCCTTTTTATATTTTAAAACTCGGCGACGGTGGGGGCCACTAAGTTTTTCGGGTCTAGTGATCACTGGCCATTTGGAACATATCTGAATCTTGACCATTCAAGGGACTTGTGTATTTTATGAAAACTTAATGAAACTAATGATAATGTTGCAGATTATTTTCAACTGCCCAAAATAGTGTCGCAGACTAGCTAGAAAGTTTCTGCTACTGTGGTCTTGCATAATAATATAGATGAACGCGCGAACGGTGTTCGCAGAAAATTTTAGGCTCTGCAGAATTTTTTTTTCAAACTGCTAACGTTGATTAAAAAGAAAAAAAAATTTTTTTAATTTATTTTTCTTTAAAGGAATTTTTAAGAAAATCCCAGAGTTTATTTCTGTTGAAGCCTTTTAAAGCACATGTGTAAAAAAAATAATGGTTTTGGCAGTTTTCTTCAGCAAACTGTATGTTATTGTAAAAAAAATTAAAAGATTGAAAGAACTTTTTTTTGTCATATTTGAATATAAATTTAATTTTTTATTCAAGGGTGAGTTAGGCAAAATAATTATTTGCAGAAAATTTCCAGTTAGGATTTGTGTTCGCAGAAAGCGTTTCATTTTATCTAAGTCTGCTCAGAGCCAGAAGGAATTAAATCCGAAACTTGCGATTTTCCATTAAAAAATGCATTGTATGTAAAAGCCCATTCCGCATCGAATCATGTAAATGTAATTCTTTAAAAAAAAAAAAAATCTTTTCAATATTTTACCAGGGTTAAAAGAGTGCGCCTCCACATCCTTTGCATGCGCCGGAAAAAGTTTTTTCTCTCCCTTGAAAATTACCATAATGTGACTTACATCCTTCTGGGTCTGAGATACAGAATTATTTCTTATAATTATTACATTTGTGCCAAGGTCTATTTGTTAAATTTATGGTACTTTTTTATTAGTTCAAGATTTTAAAACAGTATTTCTCCCATAAAAAACTCTACTTATTAAGAAATGAAATTACAAGATTTTACTTTTCATTATGCGGTTTATCATCAAGTAATTAGGTATAGGTGTGAATATTAAACATTAATAAATAATTAATTCATTAAATTTTCATGCCTTTCCAAATATGAAATCGTTTTTCTTACAAATATTGTTTTAACCAAATAAACCTGGTTTAAATCAAAACACCAGTTCAAAAAGAAAAAAAAAGTTTTTTACTAAACTTGCTGGAATGTAAGTAATTTTTTGAATTTACTGAGAAACATAAGTTTGTCTCCATCTCTTTATCAATGAACATTTCAAAAATGAAAATCCTTTTAGTAAATGACAGGAGTTTTTTAAAGCCAGCATTTTCACTCATAAATCTCTTGTACTGAGTTTCATCAAATTTTGCATGGGTTTGTCTTGAAAAGTGTGTCATTATGACAGATTCTGCACTAGTTCTGTATTTATTAATCTGTATAATTACTGAGTGCTGATAAACATTTTAAAATCAAGCTTAGTATTTTATCGTTTAAGAATATAATGTTATTTTATTTTCCAGAATATGCCTTTAAAGCAATCAATCAAGGTGGTCTGACATCTATTGGTTTAAAAGGAAAAGATGTTGCAGTTTTAGTTACACAAAAGAAAGTTCCTGTGAGTAAACTTCCATTTTTGTTTCTTATTATTTCCAACATTTTGCTGTGTTTGACATCTAAAATGCTTGAAGTAATAATCCATACTAATATTATAAAGAGAGAGTATTATATTTTTGTGTGTTTATATGTTCGACGTAATCTCCGAAACCACTGCATCTATTTGAAAAATTCATTCACTACACGAAAGGTGCTTTTTTTCTGAGTGATATAGGCTATAATTCGAAAAAATCCGATCAATAGTTCTTGTTTTATTCCAATTTAGGCCCAAATTTCACAAATTCCTGAATATGGGAGTGAAAAATTACTTGAACATATTAATATTATATGTCGTAGAAAAGGATAAAATTTTCCATTTTCTAAACAATTTGTTTCAATGCTCTAACTTAATTATGGCGAGAGTAATTTGCATTTTTAACTCCAATTTCTTTTGGCTTAGCTAAAATTTAGGCACTACTTTCTCCATTAAATCTATCAATGAAAAGTGAAGGAATTGTCCCACAGTTTTCTTTCTGACACCATTGGAAAAAGCGACATTTTTTACTCCCTCTCTTGACCTATGGTTGGAAAACTTAGCTTCTATCTTCAAAGGAAAAAAAGTTACAAGCATTTTTAAATCAAGTTGGAAAAATATAATTTTGATTCAGGTTGTCAACCATTTTATTTTCGCATTTACATGGTTAAGCTTTTTGAATCTGTTGTTTCTTTCCTTATTTTGCATTTAATTTCTTAAACTTATTTTATTTGGTGTTTTCATGGTTACGCTTCTAAAATCCATCTTTCGCATTTTAATTTCTTAAAAGTATTTTAATGTCTGTCATCATTGTTTGGAAGGGTAACTTTGCATGGTGTTTTTTTTTCTTTCTTTTATTTAAGCCTGGTTGTTGAATGTATGTCACTTGACACAATTTTTATTCTCAAGGTAGACAGGGCAAAACCCCGCAACAAAGCTTTTAATATATAAAGATTTGAAAGCAACTGGTAATGTGATTTTATACTTTTCTGTTTGTTTGGCGAAACATTTTTTATTGCCAAAGAAAAAAACATCTGCATCACTCGCATAAGGGCTGGGTTCCGGTAGCGTATTTTGCTACCGAAACCCAGCTTGGTCGCTTGGCACGTTAGGTGCTGAGCAGTTCAGTCTAGGATTATTGTTTTAAGGCAACCGTTTATGTAATTCATTGTTTTGGCGATTTGTTTTGAAAGAAAAGAAACTTTTGATTTGTTTTTATCCGAGTGAAATGTACGAGATTTTCTTCTTTTTCTCTGACAATGATTTTTAAATGTTCCCGGGATGTTTTTTTTTCGTTAGACAGATGGATTATGATAGCGTGGTTGCTGGGCGAGTTTGGCGATAAAATGTTTACTTTTTGGTTATTTTTCCAAAATCTGCCGCAAAATTTTACTGATTTTTCAGCAAGGTTTGTATGCTTCTTCAAAACTCCTCCAATACTTCTTCATTTACGAAATTTTTTTAAAGGGCTCTTTAGACTCTTTCATTTTGGTTCAAACTCCTTCTTAGTTCAAGACTACATGGTCTTCCCTATGACAGTAACTTGAAATACTTCAATTGAGAACTTAACTTCATCACAAAGGCGAAGTTATAAGGGCAATTTTAATGTAGTAATTTCTCATATTTTCTTTATCATAAAGATGTGATTTACAAATTGATCATAGAATTTTTAAAAGTTGAAGGTAAAAATATTATTAGATGACTAAGACAATTCATAAATGAAGTAAACCATGCTTAAATGGTGCTTGGCCATTTTTTTAAGTTTTATGATCATTGTTTTCCTTCCACCCCACTCTCAGTCTAAGTCAGTTTGTCTAAGTATTATTTAAATATTTAACAGGGTTCGTACGCCCTTGAAAAACCTTGAAAAGTGCTTGAAAAAAGAAAGTTCATTTTCAAGTGCTTGAAAACCTTGAAAAAGTTTTAAAACCTTGAAAAAGTTTCTTAGTGCTTAAATTCTCTCAAAAATCAACGAATTGTGTTTAGAAGTTTTAAAAAAGTATTTCACCAATGCAATTTTCTGAACATGTGTTCTATGCAACATCGCGAAAAATTGCTTCCGTGTTTGGGATTTCAATCCTTTTGCATCTTGTAAATATTTTGATGTTTTTTACAACCGAAAGATATTTTGACATATGGTACCTTAGATTAGTTTATTTTTTGTTTAATTTCATTAATTAGCAAAGAAATTAATTTGGAAACCATGACAACATTGACCTTACTCGGGTTTCGCGGAAAATTGCTCTTGTGTTTGAAATTTCAATCTTTTTGCATCCTGAAAATATTTAAATATTTTGGCTAATCAAATGTTAGTTTCGCATATGCTACCTTAGATTAGTATATTTTTTGTTTAATTTTAATAAAAAAACAAATAAATTTATTTCATGGGAAACATGCCACGTCGAACGAACTCAGACTTTGCGAAAAATTGCTTCTCGTGTTTGAAATTTCAATCTTTTTGCATCTTGCAAATATTTAAATATATTCACTAATCGGATGTTATTTTCATATTTGCTACCATAGATTAGCATATTTTATGTTTAATTTCAGTAAAATATAAGTTTATTTTATGGGAAACATGACAACATTAAACTTAATTCGCGAAAATTTGCTTCCCTTGTTTGAGATTTCAATCCTTTTGCATTTTGTAAATATTTTTATATTTTTGGCAATTAGTAGTTATTTTGACACTGCTACATCAGATTAGCTTATTTTATTTTTTATTTTAATAACTAAAGAGTTAAAGAATTTATTACCTTGGTCTTGTTTAATTATTTGCTAATTTATTTTTGCAATTTTGAATGATTATCTTTACCTAATTTTTGGTCATAGCAGATTTTTTTTTTTTTTTAAATTTAAATTTCAGCAGTTGAGCACCTAACAAATTAACTTAAAGTTTGTATTTTAAATATAAAGTTGATGTATATAATTTTATTTATAAGTACATCATTTTTTTATGTCTGCTAAAATAAATAAGGTGTATAACAGGGGTGGTTGTGTTATGATTATTCTCTTGAAATCCAGTAGTGTTCGTTTTTATGCTTTTACCTCCCTATATCTCCAATTTTCCCCTTTTCCTCAAATGTTCAAATTACTACTTTATTAAGGTTGTGGGTACTTGGAGCTTACCGAAAGAGGCTTTAATCAGCAAAGGGGTAGATAGCTTAAGGAGGGTCATTCATCTTCATTTGGATCTAATAAATTGACCAGTACAAGCCTAGCTAGGCCCAGTGCCTGTTGCTGGTTATCAACAGGCACTGGGCATGGTATTTCTATGCAAAATATTTTGACTTAATAAACTATTTTATGAATTGTATGCATAGCAAAAGTTGTTGTTGTACATATGTATATTCAAGTAATAGGGGTCTTAGTTTTAAAAAATGTTCCCCCCCCTCGCCCCATTTTGCTCTTTGAAACTTTCAGGTAATTTTTTATGAACTCACAAATCACCTGAATATTATTGCCTTTCTAAATTTACATTCTAATTTCAACAATAACCCATTTTTTCCCAAAATAAAACTACTTTTGTCATAATATATGTCAACTTCTTGTGAATCTTTTCAATTTCGAAATATGGCTCTATAAATCTGAACTTGCACATTTATTGTCTATTGCAAGTTAATCAATGAAAGCTGAATAGGCTCAAGTTTGCATTCACAGTATTTATCACTGCTTAAGCTGCTTTTGTATATTTTGAGGTGTAGAGACTGGACTGTGGACTTTCATAAGCTTTTCTTACTTCCTAATTTTTAAATTTACTCGAGGACAGTTGAAGTACCTTATTGTCTGAACAGCTAATAAATACATACAAATAATTGATTTGCATACTTATAAATGATTTGCAAACCTAATATTTTTAGAACTTAATAGTGAAAACTGAAATAACTTTCTGGGTAGTGTTTTTGTCCTAACCGCCCTTATATTGTAATAAACCACTGTATAGATATTGGAAATAAATGTTGAAACCCGGGGGGGCAGGGGGGGAGTGACTTCAAAAACTCCTCTCTGGCAATGCCATCGAACTTGGGTATTTTAGTTTCTTCCCTTAAAAGTTAAAAGCACTTATGAAAGGTTTTTTTTTAAAGTATTAATTTGCTGATTCTAGAACATATACAAACCTCTGACTGCTGCAACCTTTGAAAAACCTCAAAATTAAACCTTTTGGTATCTGCTTCTCTTTATGACCAAACTTTTCAAACATTTTCAGAAAAACTTTGAACGCAGTAGATCTTTCATCAAAGCGTCTCTCGTTGTAGAAAAAGCAATTTTGCTTTCCTATACTTTTTTGTATTATTGCCTTATTTCTATGTGTTTGTAGTAAATGAAATCTGCATACAATATTTTTAGTACAAATTTATGATATTGCCTTGAAAACAAAATTTTTTACCTTGAAAAGTACTTGAAAAGTGCTTGAATTTTTTTCTGCCTAAAGGGTATGAACCCTGTTTAAAAATACATAAGCAGCTGTACAATATTAAGTGATTGTGTAAAAAACAATAGTTTAGCAAATCGCAGTTATGATATTGTAAAATGAGTCATCCACAAGTGATGTCATGCCTTGAGGGGGAGACGGGTTCATGAAATTGTGACAAGGGGAAGAGAGAGGGCAACAAAAAGTAACATCACACAGTTATTATAACAATATGTTTGTAAAAAATAGGACATGTGACAAGAGGAGTAAGATATAGTGACACTTTTTGACAAAGAGGAATGGGGTCAAACATGTTGAAAAAAAGTGACATAAGACAGCTCGTTAGTACTCCTTTGAAATCTCATTTTACACTTTCAAAACTTCTTCATTTTAATTTTGAAAATGAGTATGAATCTTGTTCAAGCGTGATTGTTGAACATCTGTCACTTGACATAACTTTTATTTTTGAGATGGACTGTGCAAAGCCGGGTAACATAGCTAGTATTAACTATAAAATGTGGTACTTAAATTAAATTTGGTCATCCATTCCAATTTAAGTGGTTCAATTTTCAAACTTCACCATCTGACCATAATTTGTTAGATGATTTTGTTCTTGGCTGCGATAGAAATTAAATAACCAAAGTAAAAGTTTTATTTAATTAGTGTATTTGAAATTGCCTTTAAATATTCAGGTTTTGAATCCCTCTCCCTCCCAACAATTTAGTGGCAAAATTAAGAATTGAAAACTTATTAAATTTTTTTATCCCTTTTGAAATTACATTATGTTTCTATATATTACCTTATTTTTTGTTCACTGCTTCATAATTATACAATAGGACAAGTTATTGGATCCATCCTCTGTTTCCCATGTTTATCCAATTACTGAAAGGATTGGAGCTGTCATGACTGGACTCGTAGGTAAGGATCCTCTTTTAATATAAATATATATGTACAGTAATAATTTTAAAAGATGAATTTGTATCATTTCTTCCATAATTTAAGTATTTAGTCATAAAATTTGATGCATATATCAATTTAAGTAAATTCCAAAATCTATCCCTGTCTCAGATCAAAAAAATTAAAAAAAAAAAAAAGCATAGTTGCTACCTTTAACATTACTAAGTACAAATTACTCTGTATGAGTATGCCAATATTGCTAACTTCAAATCAACTTATTTAAATATCAAACTGCTATTAGGTAGTTGGTTTTTCTCTATTAATACATCAGTGCCTAAAGTTCTTTAACACTAGAATCATGGCAGTCTTTGTACACCATTTTGAACCTCGCAAAAAGAATCCGCATTGTTGCCTAAATAAGGTTATATATTTAAAAATCAGTTAAAAAGTTTATTTTAAAGGATTCTGAGATTTTCAGTATATGTAATGAAATATTGAAAACAGTTTTAAAATGACACTTGCCTACACTTTTAGGTATAAATAACTCTATAGCTTAGGTAAAAAAAAAAATCTTAAAAACTTTATATTATAGCACAGCATGATTATTTAGGAGGAGTAAAGGAAGGATTAAGCTTTTTATGAACATTTAGAGGAGCAGTTAAAAAAAAGTTCACTTGGGGTTAAACTAACTCTTTCCATAATTCTAGTGTTATTGCTCATGAACTAGCATGTATCATAGTTCTCCTATTTTCCTATCAGGGTTCGTAAGCTCGTTTAAAACTTCTCCAATACATTTAGGAATTTTTTTGAAATCCCCTTCAACTCCTCTGCATTTTTGTGCTAACTCCTTTAAAACTCCTCTACTTTTAGTTTAAGACCAGGCCAAGATCTATAAATTTTGCCTCCCCCCCCCTGCAATAAAATCTGTAGGACCCCAGAGGCCAGCAGTAAATATATGCAATGTTAATATGTCTTAGTGCTAGTTTTTTTTAATTTTCTTTTCAATTTCTTATACTGTTGGGCTCTTTAAGGACGTGGGCCCCACCTCACTGTGGGTGTGCAGACCCGGGTCTGTTTAAGACTACAGCATACTTGCCAACTCTACTGTTTTTAACGGGATACTCCCGTTTTTTGCTTCCATCTCCCGATTTCCCGTTTTTTACGATTTTCTCCCATTTTTGCAGTTTTTTCAGTCAATCACCAAAAGGTTTCACTTTTTTCTCAATATATGGCATCCTTTTCTAGTCCACCAATGTCAGGGAATAAGAATTTTTCCAATTAATAACTCATTTAGTAAAAATTAATTTTTTAGAAGCTTTCCCCATTGCATGTTCAACAAAGCAAGTGTTTTGCTGAAAATTGCAGCAGATTTCAATCTTTTTGCATCTTAAAAATATTTCAATTGTTTTGAAAGTTTGAAGTTGTTTTAACATGTACTATGCTATACCTACTTATTTTATACATATATATATATATATGTATACAGGGTTCGCGTTTACACGCTATAGCGGGTTTTTTGCGCAAATTCGCGGAAAGGGAACGCAACTTCCGCGAAAATTCGGGTCCTGGGGACCCAGAAAACCCAAAAGATAAGAAACAAAAAAAACAAAAAAAAATGTGGAAAATGCTGAAGATCCATTTAGTAATTGCTTTTAAGCTTCAATAACCAGGAGAATCAGCAGAAAGGAATTAAAATGACCCTATCTCTTTATCAGCTATTCAAACACACCCCTATTGTTGACCAGTCAATGGAGTTTTATTAGTGATAAGACTGGAACTTACAGTGATCTCCTGGGTTGAGCTCAGGGAGCAAAATATTGCAGGTTCATAAATAGTCCATTGTACTGTAAACTGAACAAGCTCTCCCTCAACTTTTATCTTTCCTGAAAACAGTGATCAAGACTAAAAGTAAGAGTGTGGTTTCAGTGTAATCTTCAGGATTAATAAAAGACAACTGTACAGTAAAAGCATATCTATTTGCACTCATGTAACCAGAATTATTTTTGGAAATCATGAATCCCCTATAACAGGATAGGAAAAAAAAAAGGTGAACATTTTCCCGATCGCGCTGAACACAAAATTCTGAACTTCACCACTCATTTTTCTTCTTAAATTGCTTATGAATACTTGAACTTTATACAAAAGCACTTTAAGCTTGTCCTGTTTCTAGTAATTCATCTCTTTCTGATGTTTTTTTTTTATTTGGACTTGCAAAAGTCAGGTATTAATCGACCGCGCCATTTTGAAAATGGCGTGATTTTAAAAATACCATGGAAGCCAAAACAGATATTTTGAGAGTCAAAATTAAGTCAAATGTACTGATTTAAGATTGCAAATGAGCAGTTTTCACACATGTGAGAGAATGGTTCGGTTTTTGCGATCGCGATTTTTGCGTTGGGTTCATTTGCTTGCGATTTTTTTCTTCTATTTCTGTGTAATTCTCAATGATAATTGATGATAGTTCATGCTGGATAGGGGGGAGGGGGCTTTTTGGTATTTTCATTTAGAAAAAAATCCAGGAAAATAAAGGTAAAGGGAGTGCTTTCTGCTTGATCAATCAGAGGCACTTGTTTAGTATTTTATGGTAAAATTCAATTTTTTTTAAAAGTAAATTTTGAGTGTGATTATCTCATTGTAACTGACCTAATAGTTTCTCACACAACTAAGTCTTGCAAGTGTATTATTTGAAAATTAATTTTACAATGATAATCAGAAAAAATAAAACCAATTTAGTTTATTTCATAACTTTTTTAAATCACTATGTGAATAGTTTTTTTCCCAAGTATTAACCTTTTTATATTATTCATTTATATGGTAAGATTTTCTGTTTTAAATTTAAGGGACTCATTTTTTCCACCAAAGGACCCAAATCTGTTTCATTAATGGGTCCCTGGGACTCAGGTTACGGATAGTTGAGCGCGAACACTGATATATATATATATATATATATATATATATATATATATATATATATAATTTTTTTTTTTTTCGGATTTTAGTAATTAAATTTTTGTAGCTATTTTTTGGTAGAGGCTCGGAGTGTACGAAACTTAAGCAAATTCTCCCATTCATTCGTTCTCTCAAATTTCTTTTTAAATTTAATATTCATGTTATTTAACCCATTCCATGACCAGCCCAAAACCCCTTAACGGGCATGCCACAGATAATGAAACGGGAGTTGCTTTTTGCTACGTTGTAAAAGCACTTTTCTCCCCATTTTGCTATTGGGATTTTAATGTTGTTTTTGCTGTTGAGCTTGCATTCGAAAATCGCACCACTTTATTAATTTTTAGGTACTAGATTAAGTATTGCAATAAAATACGAGGATGCTAATATGTGCTAAAATATTCATTAAATTTACATAGTAAATAGCTGGAAAATAATAAACAATAGAGGATAGGATGAAAAGCAATTATTTTTATAACACTAAATATTTTATTGATTTATTTTTCTTTTTGCTTTTATCTCAGTATATCATTTTTTTTTCTTTTCATACACTTAAGAAATCAAAACTGTTAAATGTAAGAAGATCTATCTTTCAAAAGGGCTCAACAAAACATTCTTCAAACAATTGACTGATCGATCCAACCTGTGAGCTTGGGAATTGAATGGACAAAAACGCTTTAACTGTGGGAATGATTTTCTAAGAGGATAAAAAGTATTCTTTGGTTCCTTTTGATATATTGTGACCCTTCAAAACGACCAATAAACACAGAGCCGGTCGGTTCTTTTATCGTAACTCTGACTTTTAAATCCCTTCTGAGTGTCCAGATGTCGGTTGCTCAAGCGTCGGAAGTATTTTAAAGATAAATGATTCCAAAAGATCAAAACCATAGGCAAATTTAAGACTGAGTTCCTGGGGGGGGGGGGGGGGGCAGGATTTTTTTTTGGGGGGGGGCAGCATTTTTAATTGCCCCCCACCTCTCCCATGTTTTTGTCTATTTACTGTGATGCATAAGACCATTCTTTACTTTTTATGTGTCGTTTTCATTACTGTGTGTAATCATGCTGTCCTTTTTAAATTGACCTTAAAAGAGAGGGGGCTGGTGTTAAGAGAGTGACCCAGTGCTCCTTTTTAAGTAGGATATAGAAAATCTCCAGTTTTAGGGAGCCGGGGGTTACTTCCCCCGGAGGAAATTTTCTAAAATGGATATAAAATTCTGCATTTTGAAGTCTTATAAGGGTTAATTGGAAATAATAGGCAAATATTTTTTTTTTAAGTTTTATGCTTTAAAAGTGCTTTGTGATGCAAGTCAATACTTTAAAAGGAATGGTGCACAGATTTAGAGAATAGGTATCAAGAGAGTAACATAGTACCCATTTGAACAATTCTTAATTTATACACTTGATAAGAAATAAAATTGAAGCACACTTTGCTTAGGAGTTTCAAAGACTTGTCTAATTATTTTCAAGGTTTGGTTAGTTAGATTGGGTTTTTGACTCAAGAGCCCTGGTAGGTTATACTGCACTAATTCTTTTCAGGGATTTTAGAACCTATCAATAATTCGCACTTACCAATCTCTGAAATTGAGTAGTAGATTATACAGTCGTACAGTATTGTTCAAATGTTGTAAGAAACAGCTATTTTAAGTTTAAAAGAAAAAATAAACTTTTAGTTTCCTATTCAAAAAAGAAAAAATCATGATTTTTTTTTTGTTATAAGATTTTGGAAGATAAGTTGTTACTATATAAACTCCTCCCAAAACTGGGGGGCATTGTCTCCTTTGCCTCCCCCCCCTATAAATCCACCTATGCTCTTCTAAACTATTAAAAAACAAAAAAATAATGATATTTTTTTTAATTTTGGAAGATGTGTTGTTAATACACAAAGTTCTCCCAAAACTGGGGGGGGGCATTGCCCCCTCTGCCCCCTCCATAAATCCGCCCATGATCAAAACTTGCGGCTAATCCCCTAGTTCCCTAAAGGATACTTTTGTGCATACAACTAAAAGCCCCCAGCTGCGAGAGGAATAACAGAGACAGCCTGGGAGAGGTCGAATCCCTAAGAAGGTGTCCCCCTTGGTGTCTTGTGGTCAACCCTTCCACATTATTTTCTTACAACAAAACAGTTTGAATCAGAAAGGAATTTCAAAGCAAGCTTTACTGCTTGTATTTGGGAACATGTCTTCAGAAGAAAAAAAAAAGAAAATCTTGCTTAAAATCTAGTCGGATTGTTTTTCTTTTTTTAAACATACTTGGATAAATTTTAGCTCGTTTCATAGGATTATTTACTAATTAAGGCAATTTGATTATTGAAAAGAAACCAAATATTTTATTTCTATTTTTAATATATCATAAAAGAAGGTGCAATTAAAACATTGGAGCTATTTTAAAACAAAAAATAAAATCTGAAAAAGAAAGGGAGGAAAGGAATGTTTTGTTTCGTATGACCAGGGTTCGTACGCTCTTTCAAAACTCCTCCAATACTCCTTCATTTATGAAAATTTTTTGAAGGGCCCTTCAAACTCCTTCATTTTGGTTTTAACTCCTTCAAAACTCCTTTTTTAGAGTTCAAGACTACATAATCTTCCTCTATAACAGAAACTTAAAATACTTCGATTGAGAACTAACTTCGTCACAAAGGCAATTTTAATGTAGTAATTTCGTGCATTTATTTTTTGGATTTACAAACTGCTCATAGTTAATTCATTTAAGTTGGAGGTGAAAATTTTATTAGAAGACTAAGGCATTTCATAAGTGAAGTAAAACATGCTTGAATGGTGCTTGGCTATTTTTTCAAGTTTTAAGATTATTGTTTTTTTCCCCACCACACTCTCAGCAGCAAAAGGCAAGTTGTCTAATTATTATTTGAATATTTAAAACTACATAAGTAAATGTACTACACTAAGTGATTGCGTTAAAAAAAAGCAATTGTTTAGTTAATTGCAGTTATGATATTGTAAAAAGGGTCATCCACAAGTGATGTCATGCTTTTGAGGAGGAGACGGGCCCATGAAATTGTGACAAGGGAAAGAGAGAGGGTGACAAAAAGTGACACAGTTATTGTAACAATATAACGTGACAAGAGAAGTTTGGAGTGAAGTGACACTTTGTGATAAAGGGTGCAGATGGTCAAATATATTGGAAAAAAGTGTGACATCATTTAATGACACTCCATTAGTACTCCTTCAAAATCTCATTTTACTCCTTCAAAACTCCTCTAAAACTCCTTCACTTTATTTCTGAAATTGAGTACGAACCCTGATAACTAAAGCGAAAAGAACTCAAGATATTATCATTTCATTTGTACTGTAGTATATATATATATTTTTTTTCATGGCCAACTATTTCGTATAGTCAATGTGGTCGTCATAATGTTTATTTGTGAAATTAAAAATATTCAAAACCGTATCACTAAAAATCCATTAAAGGGTGCCACGAATATAAAAAGTTATAATTTAAGTTTGAAAATATCATCATTTAAAAATAAATAAACAAAAAAAAAAAAAAAATAATAATAATAAAAAATAATAATAGTATACAAATAAATAAACAGCGTAGTAAACACATTATAATTTGAAAAAAAAAACATACTCGTACAAAATTAAGATATGTAAGAGAATTTTAAAAAATATTATTGCGTAAAATAAATTATAATATTTGAGGATTATGAAACATTTAGTTAAGGATGCTTGTGTAAGACGTGGATCTTTGATAACAAGAAAAAAATATTTCTGTTTCTTTGCTTTATTCAAGCATAGAAATATTGGTAAAATGAGTAAGGAAACATTTTCACACTTGTTCATTATGAGCTCAAATGCCAGAATGCTAAGAAACAAAGCTTCCACGAAAAGATAAAAATGTATTGCCTGAATATTTAAAGCATTATACGTATCCCATCCAAGAGTACTTGAAAGGTTAATATCTTAGTAAAATAAAATAAATTACAGCAACAGTTTCTTGAAATACTATAAATTATATCCCTTTCGACTAAGGAAAAGAGCTTGATTACCGCTCCCCTTAAAGCACCAGAATCCAACAGAGAAGCGCAATAACAGGGTTCTGCCCCTGGAAGGATCGCAGACACATATTCGGCCGAAGCAAAAACTGCTAGAAACGCTGTGACGACACAGGTTCGACGAAGGCAGTTAGGAACCATTTTCTTGCGACGAGCCTGAATCGGCCGGGGCAGTTTTAACATAAACTGCGCGGCCGATCCTGTATCGGCCGGGGCAAGGAATGGGTTAAAAGCATAATTTAATAATTCTGTTGCGAAGATATGTCGCCGGTGAATCATCTATATAGCTCTAGTGTTATCTCCTTTTTTTTTATTCCTCGAAGGTTGGCAAGTATGCATGTGCATTGTTGTGTGTGTGTGTGTAAACCTGTGAGTATGCACGTAGGCGTATGTGTATGAGCGTGCGTTTGTGTGCGGACATGGACACCACCGACCAGAAGAAGCAGATTCTTTGGGACAGTGCTCGACCAGAGGAGCAGCTCCTGCAGCGGACGGTGGGCAGGAGTGCTGCAAAGGGAGGTGGGGGGAAAATAAAATCAGCGTAACATCAAGGTCAAATGAGAACAATAAGCAATCGTGATTGCTCAAAAAAAAAGTCCAAGAACACGTAGAGTAGGCATAAAATTGAGCTTATACCTGCACACTTTTTGCATCCCTGATAGACGATGCAGTCAGAGTAAGAAAAGAAAATGTACAAAATTATGAAAACAAGAAACATTCATGTGAAATTCTCTGCTTTTATATATAAAAAAATTAATGCCAAATTTTCACCTTTCAAAAGTCTCATGTATGAATGTTGGAAAAATCAATAAACATTAATTTTTATGACAGTCTTCATTATTAAAATATGTTAAAAGGGTATTTTCATTAAGGTTTGTACTGAGTCTTTTAATTAAAATGACTTTTTTTTCTTTGACAAAAATTTTGTATTGTTAAATGCATTAAACCAGGAGAAATAATGTCTATAATGGAAAACATAATGATTTTCTTAAAACCTATTTGTCCTGTTTCTATTGTTGTCACTGATCATTAGGTAAATAAATCACATGATTTGTAACTTTTTAAAATGTGAGCAAAATATGCGTTGATCTTTTGCTTTTTAAAGTTGTATAATGTACATCAGATTCATTTGTACAGTAAACCCCTCCTAACGGACACCCCTCAAAGGCAACACCCCTCTTATGCGGACAATTTTTAATTCCTCAGTTCCAATGCAAATAACATTATTAAACCCCTATCCTGCGGACACCTCTCCATTGCGGACAAAATTTTTTGTCCTGTTAGTGTCCGTATTAGAAGGATTTTGCTGTAGATACTGCAGAATACTTTTCATGTTTAAGAATAATTTTATTTATTTTTTTTATTAACAGTTAATAGCTATGATTATGAGGAAATTAGTTTTCAAAAATTTATTTTTGGTTATTTGTAATTAATAATGTCGGAACTATCACAGTAAATTATTGCTTTGACTACTTATACCAAGACCCATTTACATGTTGTATTTTTTATAAGTGTTAGATTTTCAAACAATATTCTCCAATAGAAATCTTTAAGTATGAGGAAATGAAATTACAAGATTTTACTCTTAATTATTTAATTAATTATGAAGAAATTAGGTACAAATATAAATATTAAACATTCCTTAACAAACAATTAACTCATAAAATCTTCATGATTTTACCAAAATAAAATAGTTTTTTTTTTTTTTTACAAATAGTAATAAAAACCAAATAAACTCGGTTTAAACCAAAAAAACCTGGTTTAAAAAAAAACGATATTATACCAACCCTGATGAGTGGTATGATTCATTTAAGCCACATCTTGCATTGAAGAGCAAAAAAGTTATGCTATTAAATATTTGCCAAAATGCACTATAATATTTCTGGAGAATGAGAAATTATTGTGCATAATAATTTTGATGATTAAAATTTTTAAAAATAAGGTGAAAGAAATGGCAGTAAATTTTCTATGTATATTATCTCCTATAATATTGTTTACTTATTTGCTTTTAAAGAAAAGGAAAGGGTGTGGCTGAATTGTTTAAAAAAATACAGGTTGATCGCTTATGGGCCATTTCATAGCCTTTTGTCCAAACATGGATTCCGCAACATGACACTATTTTGTTATAACTATTTAATTTACTTTTTGATTAGCACATTGTTTATTTTGAGTTTGTGTGTTTGTAACACTAACTCAAAATAAAATTTTATGCTAATCGAACAGTAATTTAAATCAGTATGGCAAAAAAAAGTCATGTTGCAAACTCTTCATTTATGCAAAATACTGTGAAAGGACCCTTAAGCTATTATTCTCGGATCTAAAAACAAAGCACTAAAATAAATAAAAATTTCATTGTATTGAAATTGAAACAAAGTGTAAAAAGGAGTTTCTTTTAACGTTATTCGATAATTCAGTTAGATTTCCCGAGGTAATTATTATTCATTGTTATTTGTAGCTGATGGGCAATCTCAAGTTCAAAGAGCCAGATATGAAGCTGCTAACTGGCAATATCGTTATGGTTATACTATACCTGTGGATATGCTGTGCAAAAGAATTGCAGATATTTCACAAATCTACACTCAGAATGCTGAAATGAGGCCATTAGGATGTAGTAAGTTGTTTTATTCATGTGTCTTATCTTATAACAACATAGGAACGAAGAATATTTCATTCGAAGACTGGGTTGGTGCGCCCTTGAAAAAAAAAAAGTCTATTTTCAAGTGCTTGAAAACCTTATAAAAGTTTTTGTATCCTGAAAAAGTTTCTTAGTGCTTGAATTCTTCTAAAAATCAGTGGGTTGTGCTTAAAATTTTTCAAAAATGTTTCATCAATATAATTTTCTGAACAAGCAGTCAATTTGCTGCATTGTGAAAAATTACTTCCTGTGTTTGAGATTTCAATCCTTTTACATCTTGCAAATATGTTGATGTTTTTGGCAGTTGGAAGTTACTTTGATATATGTTACTTTCGATTAACTTATTTTGTGTTTAATTTTAATACCGTAATTTCGGGTAGATAAGCCGCGGCTTATACCTGTTGCAAAGTTGAAATTTAACAGCTGCGGCGTATCTGAAGAAATTTTCCTCCCATCCTTCTTTCTTAGTGTTTCTCATGTTCGACCAATCGAGCAGCAGTGTTAAAATTCATTAAAAACGCTAGTAGAGCTCTGAAATTGCACCATGAAACAGATTTCTCATTAAATTAATTTCCCACTCCCTTAAACCTGCGTTAGTTTGCCGATTTTACCTCTGTTCTCTGTTGTTGTTCTTTCCAGTGTTGCCAGATTCGTGATGGTACCATACGTTTCACAAGGCTGAAAAATGGAGAAGTCGCTAGCTTGTCTGATAGTCCCTATAGTCTGAGTAATGTTTTAAAATGTCTCAATGATAAATTTAAAAAAAAAAATCAATTGATAAAAGTTAAAAATTTTTTCGTGAACTGCTAAGTATAACACGATGATTTGAAAACTTCTCACCCAACCAAAATTAGATGTCGTCTGGAAACACTAGTTTTTGCGTAACCAAAGCGTTTTCCTATCTTTTTTTTTTTTTTTTTTTGCAGGAAGTTTTCTCCATTTCTATCTATCAACAAGTGTAGTCACTTGTTACAGTTTCGTTCTAACTATAATAAATGATCACATCAATGTATATATAGAGAGAGATATATATATAGAGGGGGTGGGGTGCCATGTTTTGATACGCTCTTCTGCGGCCTACACGATTAGGCGACTTATCCGATGAACTTTTGTTTTTAGTTGGTAAGTTATTGCACGTGCGGCTGATACGATAGGGAGGCTTAGCTACCCAAAACTACGGTAAGTAATGAGGTTTAGTGTTCTTGCTCATCATTTCAAATTTTGAGGCCTTGCTTCTCAGAAAAGATATTTGAATAAAAAAAGATTTATGTCTATGATGTCCATGGGAATCGGCCACTTGAGTCTGATATCGGGGGGCACGGAAGTGCCCCCGCCAAGTCGAGCGCGATGCAAACACTGTTGCACCATCCTTTACTGGAACCATTTCATCGAATTTTCAGGCCCCTATTTGAGAACCTTCTGATGAGACCAAAACGCAGAAATTTTTTATCATCCAGTAAGCTATAATCGCATATTTAAAATCCGAAATTTCAAGTCTGTAGCTCTTTAGTTCTGAAGTTAAACGAAAGCAAAGTGCAGCATTTATGCATTTATGACACTCACTCATGATCATCAAAATAGAACTAGTACTTCCCATAAATTCAGAGAGGTGAAATTTGGTACAGAGTTAGGGTTTAATGGCCACATAAAGGGAAAACTATAAAAACTAGGCTAATCGAAAATCTGGAGTGACCCTGATTACAAAACACAAGAGCCCAACCAAACTATTAGAGATCGACATACCGCCTTTAAAAAAAATATTCAACTTGGTGGGCCGCTTCATTTGATGTCAAAAATCGAAAGTCTGAAGTATCTAATGAAGAACCCTCAGCTGGTCTCAGCTGTATTAGAGATATTTTAATGCCCCCTTTTACTATTGGTACATAAAAAAATCGACTGTCATTGCAAAAGTCCAGTGTAGTGGGACACATCTTCTAATTTAATCTATCCTAACTTTAGTCTACTCGAACATTACACAAATTAAATGTTTCTACAAAAAGAAGTGAAATCCCACCAAAAACACTCTGTAAAAAACTAGTCAAGTCTCGATGGAGCTGCTTGTTTATCGCTAAAAAGTAATGAAATCTAGACAAAGTCATGACAAGTCTAAGGTTTCTTACTGCGATTTCTTTATCATTATAGTTAATGTTGTGTGACTTGGCCATTAAAAGGTACACAAGGGTACAAAACCAGGTGCTCCATGACACCATTGCATCAATCTTTTGCCTGAACCGCTACCCATTGACGATGGAAAATTGCCACTTTGAAAACGTGTAAACAAAATTGACTTGTACCGAGGCCTTCGAGATAGGAAGGCCATCCAACTTGCATATGACGTCATCGTTAGTCGATCCAAAATGATTTTCGGAGAGCGCGCTCCTATTATTTTGCTCTTATTGAAAAATTTGGTTATTGAATCATCTTCTATTATTTTGGTCGCATTAAAAGTTCTGATTTGCCATTTGAAAACAAAAAGGAACTAATCATGAAGCATTCAAAAATACACTGAATTTTATTCATAATATTTTACATTAAAACATTCAAATCTCAAAAAGTATTTAAACAAGTAAACAAGTTTTTATTTTACAATTATGTTAAAACGAAGTCGTGAATGAAAAACATTTCATCTTTCATTTGAAAACATATTAAAAAGTAATTACATTCTAAAGTATACCGTGAATTTTATTTGTAGTATATTGCACTAAAACAGTAAATCTTAAAAATTATTTAAATAAGTAAATGAGCTTCTATTTAATAACAATATTGAAACAAAAAATGTATTAATAAACTGAAAATAAAATGTTTAAAATAAAACTAAATTTTTGAAATGAAATAAACGGAAACATGACTGCAACGTGTTTCATAAGATATTAATCTATAATATAAGAGATACATCAAATTTACGTAACACTAGATTGTTGCTTGCATAAAATTTATGAGCAAATAAATGCTTTCAAAAAACATAATTGGACGCCCATTCCCCAAAAGAGATGAGCACCCCCTCCCCCCCCCCTTGCTAACTGCTAAAACTCTCCAGGAAGAGAAAAATACCGCTGAAAGCATCTTCCACCTACCTCTAAAAATTTCAATAGCATAGTTATGTTATGAGATCGTGACCCCCCCCCCCCCCCCCCCCCCGCCTCCTCCTCCTCCTCGGTGGGTACTCTTAAAAACAGAAGATCTTAAAGTGATCTTTTATTTTTTTGGGCCTTTAATATTTCATCATTTTTGACTTTGGTGAAATTGTTTAAAAGGGCGTTAGTTGATGACCAAATCACCTTTTTCAAAAATAACTCCATTGAATGGCCATTCTGACAACTTTCTTCATTACCTAATAAATTGTGCTCCATTAAGCAATCTTGTGTTAAAGTTACAGCAACGTTCCGTTGACTAAACTCTTTTAGGAATTCCGACTCGTAATCTTGGCATAACTTTTCAAGAACAATATAGTTATAAATAACCGAATTTACCACATGCTTTTTTGGAAATAATAACCCTCCTCGATCTAGATTTTTTGTAAACTGATATGCTTCAGCATCAGCATCAGCCAAAACTAGTTCTTTTTCCTGCAAATGTAAATATTTGCAATCATTACAATTATTATTTTGCTTTATTACCCTTGAGGCACAATAACCTGCTAAATATACTATTATAGGTAGAAGGGGCTCTATTTTTGAAACATCATCGGGCATAACTTGCACATCAAAATTTGCAGAAAGATTTTCCGGATCTCTGATATTTTTTTCTTTGCAATCCCTTTCTAAATCCAAATTTATTATTGATATTGTCCCAAAAGCTTTACTTGGGATTTTCAGTTGCATTATTGATTTCATTCTTAATTTTTTTTCACATTCAAACAGCCGTCTGGTAGAAATATGGTACTGACCCCCAGCCAGTTGCCTATAGCAACCAAATCTACTCTCTAAATCATCGGTTTGTAATTTTCCTGGAAGAATACATTTAAAACCCAAATTTGTGGTACAGTAATTTACAATTTCAATAATTTTCTTAGTGGTTAATTTAAAAGCAGCATGTGTTTCCTTGGTAAACATCCATGTGTCACAGTTCATGGATTCCCAAGCTTCAAGCCAACTTAAAAACTCTTTCAAATATTCCATACTTTTGCCATTTTGAGTTAATGGCAATTGATATTCATTTCTTAAATGAAATCCTATGCTAGTTGTTTTTGCATTTACTATCTGCCACCAAGTACTAATAATTTTGATGAACTCTGCCGTGTCTTGATGATGTAAAATGTTATGTAAAGGCCCCAGTTCAATTAAGCCATGCGAAACAAATTCATTAAAAATCTGCAGTACTAACTTGACATTTTGCTTCTCCATGCTAGTTGGAGCAAGTGCTTTCAAGCTTAGTCGAAATCCATATTTTAGAAGATTATTGCATTCAAGCTCGTGCAACCTTTTTAAAGCATCAAAAGATGCTGTTTTAAATTCAAAATCGTCAATAGACGATAAACCAAATTTTGGATAAAAAAAAAAACATTTTCCGCAATTTTTCTGGTTCAACCAGTTGTTTCTTGCACCTTTTAATAAGTGAACAGTATCGACTAAAAAAAGTAATGGTCTAGTGGGATCAACTGGATGTGGATATTTGTGTACAATTGAAGGGGGGTTTGAGAAGAATGAAACCGCTTTTCGATTGATAGCATTATTATCGGTACTTAAACATATGACAAAAAAACCTATATTTTCTAAACCAATAATGATTTTTTTAAGGATTTCATGAAGTGTTTCTCCGTCTATGCTGCTGACTGGAAGAACATGGACAACATCTTTATACTTCGATAAAAGACTTTTTATCATGAAAACATGTGCACTTGATGCAACATTTGCATCATAGGACATTCCCACAATATTACCACCTTTGTAATCAAAATATTCCTGGACATGAACTTCATCAAGCATTACTAAAACTGTTTTATCCTTTTCTTCTAAAAATTTAAACTTATTTTTAACATAGTGCAAAAAATTAGTATTTAATTGCTCAACTTGTGGAGTAACATTGTACTTTAAACAAATATTTCTAATTGTATTAGGATGCGGTAAAACAATATTTCCACTTTGTCGCAAAAATTTATATGCACTTGGAGATATTGTGTACAATAAAGAAGAAAATACAATCATGTCTGAGGAGAACCTATGTCCAAGTTTGTCATGATTAAGGTAGGACAGCTGATCAATAAGAAAGGAAATCATTTCGCCATTAACATCTGGAAGCCCAACAAATGTTTTCATTAAATCATTTATTATATTAATTTTTAATTTATTATTTTGGCAAGAAGGTGAATCTAAAACTTTTAATTCATTTAAAATATCAATAATGCAATTAACATTATTAAAGATTTGCGGGAAAGAATATGTTTTTAACGACTTTAGCTCCGTATCTTTGAGAAAAATTTTCACCATGCAGTTTTCGTGCATGACAACAGAGCATTTTACTACGGGAGTAGCCTGCAAAGAAATAATTAAAAATGCAACAGAATCTTCTTTTTCTAAAACAGTCCAATCATTGTCTGTAAACATATGCAATTTGTTTTTAAATTCAACAATGTCTGAGAACTGTCTCTCTAAATCATAGTCTTGTTTAGATTTTACGCTCTCCTCCATGGCAAGTTCAATATGTTCCATCTCTTTTCTTTTGGATCTGCTTTCCGAAAATTCTCTCGAAACGGAAGGTAGTGAAGAAAAGTACTGTGGTAAATTAGGAAGCAACGAAGGCACAGCAGTGGGAAATAACCTATGTTTGAAGAAATGAATAAACTGAGATTCAATTTTGAACGCAGTTTATATCACTTTCTATAACAATAATAATCTTAAATTTATTTATGAGTTGCATCACAAAAAACAGCTTAATAAGCGAAAATTCTTTTAAAATTGTATACACGTTTTGATTCGTAAGAAATAACAGCAATTTATTTTATTGCTTCATTTCTACGCACCCTTTATCAAAAAGAAAAAAAAATGCATTTGAAATTTTCATTTCAACATGTGTTTTTCACTTTAGGGGCTGTCCATAAATGATAGAACACTTTGAGGGGAGGGGGTTCATAAAATTGTGCCAGTTTGTGACAAAGAGGAGAGAAGGCATAACAAGGAATATGACATCACGCATTCTTATAGCAATATGCTCATGTAAAACAGCGTTACAGGTGGCAAACGATGAGGGGTAAATTTGTTTAAAACAAGTGTGACATCGTTCATGGACAGCCCCTTATGAAGATCTAGTTTATGTTACAGTTGCAGGCTTAAAAAGAAAAAATCCAAGGAATTCAAAAAAAAAAAAAAAAAATCTAAAAAAATCCAAGACGTTTTTGGCGCTTTTAAGCATAGCAAACAAGCATAAAGCATGTGCCAAAGAATTGTTGTGTATCGGCTACTCAAGAGGCCCCTTTTGTAAGTCCAGAAGTTATGAATGCATTTAACTAAACAGCAACTTATATTAACATATTATAAAATTTAAAGACAACATTTGTCTAAAGTAAAAAACAAATTCATAGTTTTTTTTTAAAAAAATTTACATACACAACCAGCTTTTATGAATAATCTTACTTGCAGTGCTGTAGTTGGGAAAAAATGTCTGGAGGAACTCACCTGAAGAAAGGGTGCAATTTGCATAATATTAGCATTATTTTTAGTTTAAAAAAAACATGTTTCGAAGACAGCATCTCCCCCCCCCCACTTCCTCTTTTCAAACTTTTGCACTGCTTGAGACAGAATAGGAAAATTTCCTTCAAACAATGACAAAATTGCGCAATATTCACAATGTACTGATTAATTGTTTTTATTAAAAAAACACCAAATCAAGAAATAATCTATGAACCGGCACGTGATCATACTAAGTAAATACCCAAATGCTAGATAATACTTGTATCATACACTCCTCTAAGAAGAAGAGGGGATCTTATTCGGGTTTATAAAAAGAAGGAAGAAAAACAAATTTTGGCAGGAATAAAAGCTGTTTTTCTGTTCCATTTATTAAGCAGAATAGATACGAGTATGCTGTATCAGAAGGTTTATCAAAGAATGCCGAGTCGCTAATTTTCTTGTCTTAGCTACAACACTGAGATCTATTTTTCCTACTTAAATGGGTATTATCTGGGATGGGTGAATTAGAAAAACATGTCCTTCCTGATTCTTTTAGTAAATCGAGTTTTCAACTAAACATGCAGAACTTAGAAACAGGGTTCGTTGATTTAAATCAGCTTGATTTAAATCGTGATTAAAATCAAGATTTAAATCAAGGGATTAAAAAAAATCATTGGTCCAAATCAATTGATTTGAATTAAGTGATTTTTTTAAACAAAATCCTTAATTAAAATCAGTTGATTTTAATTTATAAATTAATTTTGCATTTTTAAAATGTATTGCTCTAAATTTAACTACACTGCATTATACCATCTTAACTTCAACAGGTAAAACAATATAGATCCCTCTTTCTGTGTGTGTAACAGATTTTCACTCTATATTGCTTTTACTCAAGAATTAGTTTAGAACAAAATAAAAATTTGGAGTTTTTTTTTTTTTTTTTAACACCATGACTAATGCACCATGACTATGTTTGGATAAACTTGTTTCATAATAGCAGAATATCAATACTATAGCTTTTAATAGCAACATGTATATTTGCAGTGCAGAAAATGTTGACTTGTTTATTGTTTTCCTGGAATATTCAGTTCGGATAAATGCATTTACATAATAAAAAGACAAATATAAAGTCATAAATTATTTGTTTCAAATATGAAAAGTAACATGCTGAAGTTACATATTAGCATAAAACATATTAGAAACGAAACCTGTGTTTGTAATGACAATGATTATTTTCAAAAACAACCCTTGAAAATTGTTTTTGTAGTTAGGGAATAAATGTGTTTAGGGAAAGCCTCTAAATAGTATGAGAAAAGTATTTACCTGTGAACTTTTAAATTCACTTCAATAAGACGCCCAGTTTTTTCATCGTATGCTGACGAGGTTTTCTGAAATCACTTTGCAGAAAGTGTTGTTCACAAACCTGAGTAATGAAAGAATAAACAAAATTCCTTAATACACAGCAGTATTTAAATTATTAAAAAATAGTATTAAATCAGCGTTTTGAATTGTTCATAAAATGAAAAGTTAAATTAATGTACGTACCTTGCTATGTTTCGTGGCTTCGAAATTATCCCTTCTAATAGCTCTAATCCATTTTCTCTTCATTTCTTCATCTTTGGGGAAACTGAAGACACTTACTGGAATTCCATCTTTTTTATAGTTGCCTCGGCATCCAGGAACACAGCAAGGATGAGGCATTTTCGAAAATAGTATATCCAAAATGTGTATCCGAAATTTCGAACAGCTAATTTCACATAGCACTCAACAAGCGAAACTGCTTACTGATCTACTTTCAAATTCCGCGCTCTAAGATCGACAACTGCTGACGCAACAAAGCGGGGGGAAAGGAGTTGTTTGGCCTTTTATCACGTTGGTCTCGCTTGTACCCACTAACGTATAAAGAATGTTTAACGGCCAAGTCACACAACATTAACTATAATAATAAAGAAATCGCAGTAAGGTATCTTAGACTTATCATGACTTTGTCTAGATTTCATTACTTTTTAGAGATAAACAAGCAGCTCCATTGAGACTTGGCTAGTTTTTTACAGAATGTTTTTGGTGGGATTACATTTTGCTCTGGGAAGAAAAAAGGAAAAAAAATTACAAAACAAAGCACCCTAGTGTATACCCTGTTGTGAGTATAATCGAAAAAGCAGCATTCATTTCCTAGTCATCATCATGATTGGGGTTCTGTAATTATTGTTTATAAGCTTTTTCAAATAATATTATTTAATTTCTTAGGCATGATGTTGATTGCTTATGATGATGAACGTGGTCCTTTGCTATATAAAGCAGATCCAGCTGGATATTACTGTGGTTATCGAGCAACTAGTGTTGGTGTTAAACAAACTGAGGCTAACAGTTACTTAGAGAAAAAGTTTAAGAAGAAATCTGTCTATGAGCATGATGAAGCAGTTCAGGTGATTGCTAGTTGATTATAGTCAATCCATTTTATGTTTGTTAAAGTTGTCTGTTTAATTTTTAAAAATCTTTTTTTTAATTTGATTTTGTAATTAGATATTTGATTCTTCATAGTATCTTCCTTTGCATTTAAAAGTTATTCTTGCTTTTAAATGATTGAAATTTTCAAAAAAAGAAAGAAGAAATCTTTGTTGAAAATATATACAGTAAACTCCCGATTATCCGCGGAATTGGGTGGCACAAGTGCCGCGGATAATAAAAATCGCGGATAACCGCAAAAAGACTAAAATGGGGGACAAATCAGGTAAAAATTGTCCTATCTCAAATTCTTAACTGTATTGATGCATATCACTTTCTGCAAACAGTGAAAATATATATAGAGTACAGTACAAATGTTTTGTATTTTTGCACAACCGCACTTAACATCAATAACAAACAAGTGTATGTACGATGAAGAACGCACAATAATAATAATAATAATAATAAAATTAAATCAAATCAATCAATCAAGCAAAAACAACTGAGTGTAAATGTACAATTTTTCAAAAAAAAAAAAAAACAGCCACTGGTATTCGCTTTTTACTGCGAAAATACATGCTCGTGATTGTTGATTGATTCGCGGATAATCCGCCCCGCGGATAAACCGCTCACGGATAATCGGGAGTCTACTGTAACTAAGTAATTTTGACAGCATTTGCATAGAGCTTAATTTAAATACTGTAGTTTTTGTTCTAAAGCTCTAATTTTGTTACGTGATTCCAACTTCTTTCAGAATTTATAGTTCAAAGTCTACTATCTAGACTTGATTACCTAGAGCAAAGGTGGAGAACCCTTTTACGACTAGAGGCCGCATTTGAATGAAGTGGTAATAAATGAGGCTGTAAAAGTTGATGTACCTGTAAATGTAACTATTATGCAGTTGTGATAGTTTTATCCATTTACTACATTGCATAAAAAGAGTAATAGCAAAAACTACCAAGTTATTTATTATTTAACGTAAGAAATCTCAATAAAATATTTTTGCATTTACACAAGGAAAGATATTAACTAGAAAATTGTAATAGTAAGTTTTCAAATGTTAACAGATAGCAATAAGTATATGAATTTTAAAAATCTGATGCAAAATTGAGTGGAATATTCTTATGTTTCTTACTTGAAAGTAATTGAATATTGTAATAAGTCAACACTCTATAGAACGACTTCCTATTACTCCGACCCTTCCGTTATAGTGACCAATGCATGGAGTCCCATTTCCTATTCCATAAATGCAATGTTATTTTACTGCCTATTAGAGTGTCCAAACGTAACCATTTGTTCCCATATAACGTCCAAAAATAAGTTTAAATTTTTGTATTATCCTCAAGACTAACTATTTGAAAATTAATATTTGAACATTTTATGTTTCTTAAGATAAAAAAATACCTTTGAAAACAATTATTTGTTGGTATAAGGTAAAAGAAATAATGAAAACTGCGCACAAATGGTAGACACATTGCAAATTATATTTTTTGAAAAAGTCAAAAAAAAGCGGAACACTTTTAAAATTGTAGCATAAAATGTTTAAAAAGAGAAAGAAACTAATAAAATGTTTTAAAAATCATTTTGTTAGTTTCTTTATTCTCTTTTAAAAGAAAGCATAACAGAAATTATTCATGCATTTTAAGAAAGGGCTTAATAACATGCAATACATTATAACGATCACTCGTTATAGCGACCGATCTTGTTCGAACGCCAGGGATCGTTGTAACAAGCATCAAACTGTATTGGTAACTGAACTTGAAGTTGACTGCTGACATTAGTGCGGCATGGACATGTTTTGAACAACCTGATTATCTTGTACTAGCAGTACCCGCACAGCGATGCCCGTGTTAAAAATTTAATGGAAGTCTGTTGAATAAAAAAATTGAGGCCCCCTCCTCCTCTGATGTGAAATGATTGTTTTTCTTTGTATAAAATACGTATACGAGGTGCGGCTAGAAAAAAACCGAACTAGCACAGGTGAAACAATAAAACGAATGCAATAAGGCTGAAAGTCGCCTGACCTGTCACGTGGCTCTTGCTCCGCCTACTGCTCGAGTTTCATCTGCCTCCTGCACTCAGTCTGCCCGTGGCGTCTGTTCTAAGTAGTTGACGTTTTGTCTGTACGTCGGAAAAATGTTGAGCGTACAGAAAGAACAGCGTGTTAACACCAAATTTCTTTTCAAACTTGGAAAATGTGCAAGTGAAATGTTTGTAATGTTGCAACAAGTTTACGGCGATGATTGTTTATCGCGAACACAAGTGTTTGAGTGGTTTAAACGATTTAAAGATGGCCGCGAAGGCACAAGTGATGACACTCGCACTGGCAGACCATTGTCAGCAAAAACTGATGCAAACATTGAAAAAATCGGTAAACTTGTTCGAGAAGATCGCCGTTTAACAATCAGAGCAATGTCTGAGTTGACAGGAATTGACAAGGAAAGTGTTAGGCAGATTCTTCATGAAAGTTTGAATCACATGAAATGCCGCAGCTCACAATGCGTTGTCAGTGAAGACGTTTTTAGCCAATCACAACATTCCCATCTTAGACCATCCACCCTACTCACCTGATTTGGGCCCCTGTGATTTTTTTCTTTTCCCTAAAGTCAAGTCAGCTTTGAAAGGAACTAGATTTGAGAGTGTTGAAGCAGTAAAAGAAAAAGCGACGGAAGTAATGTATGGACTTACCGAAAATGATCTGCAGCATTGCTATCAACAGTGGAAAATTCGTATGGAGCGGTGTATAGACCGAGGAGGAGAGTACATTGAAGGAGATAATATCAAATTGTAAATAATGGAAAATAAAAAATTTTTATAGCATCAGTTCGGTTTTTTTCTAGCCACACCTCGTACACCTTTTCAAAAAAAAAAAAAAAACCTCTAAGTTTCTTTGGAATTTAAAACTCTTCGTCAAATTATTAAATTAAATTTACAGTTGCTTTAAAACTCTATTTAGCGAGTGAAGCGGTTTTTTCTGCAATTTAAAATATTTCGCCAAATAAACAAAAAAAGACATCAAATAATATTGTTCAAATGTAAAAATAATTCCGCAGCTCTATTGTTTATCTCCAAACTTGCCCAGCAACCACGCTATCGTAATCCATCCGTCTAACAAAAAGCAAAAAAACATCCCGTTGAACATTCAAAAATCATTGTCAGAAAAAAAAAGAAAATATCGTACATTTCACTCGGATAAAAACAAATCAAAAGTTTCTTTTCTTTCTAAACAAATCGCCAAAACAATGAATTACATTAAACGGTTGCCTTAAAACAATAATCCTAGACTGAACTGCTCAGCGCCTAACGTGCCAAGCGACCACGCTACTGAAACCCAGCCCTTTTGCGAGTGAAGCGGATGTTTTTTCTTTGGAATAATAAATGTTTCGCCAAACAAACAAAAAGGCATAAAATCACAGTAACAGTAGCTTTCAATTCTTCATATATTAAGAGCTGGGTTGCCCAGCTTTGCCTTGAGAACAAAAATTGTGTCCAGTGACATATATTCAACAATTAATTAAAAGAATAACTTAATAATTTAAAGAATAACTTAAATAAAAGAAACAAAACACCATGCAAAATTACCATACCCGAACAATGACGACAGATATTAAAATACTTTTAAGAAATTAAAATGCGAAAGATGGATTTTAAAAGCGTAACCATGGAAACATGAAGTAAAATAAGTTTTAGGAAATGCAAAATAAGGAAATAAACAATGGATTCAAAAAGCGTAACCATGGAAACGCGAAAATAAAATAATTGACAACCTGAATCAAGATGGCATATTTTGAAATTGATTTAAAAACGCTTGTAACTTTTTTTCCTTTGAAGATAGAAGCTAATTTTTTCGACCAAAGGTCGAGAGAGATCTGGAGTTAAAAAATTTCGCTTTTTCCAATGCTGTCAAAAAGGAAACTGGGACAATTCCTTCACTTTTTATTGATAGATTTAATGAAGAAAGTATTGCCTAAATTTCAGCATATAATATTAATATGTGCAAGTAATTTTTCACCCCTTTAATAGCCTATAATAGGCAATTTACGTGAAATTTGGACCTAAATTTGAATAAAAAATGAACTATTTATCGGATTTTTTTCGAATTATAGCCTATGTTACTCAGTAAGAAAGCACCTTTCATGTAGTGAAAGAATTTTTCAAATAGGTGCAGTGGTTCCGGAGATTACCTCGAACATATAAACACACAAAAATCCGCCCTCTCTCTTTATAATATTAGTAAAGATGAACCTCAAAATTGATTTTTAAAACACACTCATAGTGAACATAGACTTTCTTTTGCGCTGGTGAGGATATTTCTCATTTCCAATGACACATGACAGACAAGCCAGATCTCCGGCCTCTACATTTAATATCCAATCTTGGGCCACCAGAGATATTTCTCCTACTTTTAAAGGAAAAAGATATTTGAACTTTGATTATCAAGGGTTCAGTGTAACCTCTAGGACTATCAAGAACTCATGGTCGGCTTAGTTTAAATTCTGCTTGTTAAGGCAAGTCAACAAAATATTTCTTATAACATCCCAATTATATTCCTAGAACAAACAGAGAGGCTTCCACTGTTGAAGAAATGATTTCATTCTCTATGCTCTTATATTGTTTTGTTCTTTGTTTAGGAGTCAATTTCTTCATTCTTTTGAATATGCCTTCTGGAAATTATGCTTGTGACATCATTCACTGCATGATAGCAGGTTAAAAAAAAAAGAGGGTTTTGCAAACCAGTTTCCTTGGTAGCACTATTCCTTCTCATGATTTGAGGCGAAGTGAATTCACTGCACCCTGCATCTAAATATAATTTGCTTTTTTTTTTAAACTGTTTGTATGTGATGCTAATAAATCTTTGTGATATTTTCAAAGAAAGATTGCTGAAATTCCAACACTCTAACAACAAATGGCACAGATTTTATTGTTGGTAATGTCAAACAGCATTTGGTCATAAATCTGAGCTGTTATGTTCCGTTTTTCGTATGAATGTAACAGTGGTTCATCATATAGTAAAAATGCTGATGACTCCTATTTCATTTCAAGTAAAAAATGAATTTTTAATGTATACCTTTTGTAAAATTTAAAATTACTATGGCTGCCTTTTTTAAAAACTTGTTTATAATTAAAAAAAAATAATCCTTAAATTTTTGCATTACAGCTGGCCATATCTGCCTTATCCACAGTGCTATCAGCTGATTTTAAGCCGTCAGAAATTGAAGTTGGTATTGTTTCAAAAAGTGAACCCAAATTCAGGTATTATATTATTAATAAGGTTTAAAGTTTCAATTAAGTGTTTGAAATATTAATTTTTTTCTCCCATTTTTAATGCATTACTCATGTTTGTGTAAGACTATCAACAAGTTTCAAGAGTTGAAAGCAAAGGAGATTTACTCTTGTGCTAATGGGAAAAAGTGCTTAAAAATAGCAGGCTTAATACAAATGCTTTAACCATATAGCAAGTAGAGTGCGAGCTTAATTGAGGAAACTTATAGCAATGTAAACTACTCCTCAGACATCCAGTGCATGTATAGTGATAGCATTATCCACCTTCCCAACAGAGAGGTAAGTTTTGAAAATGGGAGATGATTTGCAATATCAATTAAGCCTTCCTCTCCACTAAAGCTTAAGCTATTTACTTTTCCTTCTCCACTAACTAATAACATGTCTTTTTTTGTTTATTATTTTTTTACCCTAGAAAGTCATGGATTTTCAACAATAAAAATGTAACTGAGCACTGGATAAATACAAAATCAACTTTATTTTATGCTGCTAAGCAGCGCCACCTAATCCAAATTTATTTATATTTTGCAACAATAGCTAAGTTGAAGGGAGCAATAAATTTTTTTATAAAAAAATTTAATAATACGCGTAAAAAGAAAAGGGAAATTGAAGCTGTTATCAGGGGTCTGGCCAGAGGATATTTGGGTCCGTTAACGGACCCCTCACAAAAATCCGTTCAACCAAAACGGACCTTTCACAAAATCCCAATCAAACAAAACGGACCCTTCACAAAATTCTGATAAACAAGATCGGATCTGTCACAAATTGTTTATTGAAAGAGCAAATCTGAAAGTAAAATAACGCATATTTCTGTGTATAAACCGATAATTTTTGGAACCTTTTTTTAAGTCAAATTGGAGGAATCAGCTTATACAAAATCGGCTAATTTTGAAAAAAAAAAAAAAAAATCGGCACTTCTTGCGATGCTCCTGCAAGCGATAAATAATTGCTACTGCCAAATAAATATAATGGTTGTTTGTTTTATCACAGCTAATTAGCAGCGGTGTTGTAAACTTTTCCGAAAAGGCATTGGTAAGCACTTTTCTCCGCTCATGATTTAATAAACAATAATAATATATATCTGTGAAATGAACTTAGAACTGCAAAGGAATAAATAGTAAGAATGAGGAAAAAATATGATCGCTTCAGATAGGGTTACCAATTTCAAAATTATCACCACTTAGCCTCTGGCGTTGAACCTTTATAATAACTTGATTAGAAAATATTCTCGTCATTTTGCCAGCTTGTTAATATTTGCGTTTTTACGGTGTAGTGCGATGTTTAATTGTTATTTTGGGAGAAAATTATATGGGTTTTGATTTTTCGATGCTAACACACAAGGATGATTAACTTTAAATAAACTCTTTTAATTACCGTTTTTTTTTCTTTTGATGTCTACACTTTGAAAAATGCAATCTTTTAACATCCGATATGAGAATCATATTTTGTTCTTTTTTCAAGCTAACTTCGCTTTATTAGGATTCAAATAAATGAAAAGTCTCTTTATTTCTGTTAGAACTCTCATTTCAAGTTTTTAAAGCAAAATTCCATTTTCTGTTATGAGTCAAAAATTAAAATGCTGAATAGATGGTTTATTTTATTTTTTGGATCAACTGTGTCCACAGATATTAATGGTATGTTTATCATAGGACTCTAAAATGCAATTTTAAAATAATTTTATCAAAAACATTTCTATTTCAAGCCGTTTTTATACTTTTGATGCCTTCACTTTGAGAATTGCGATCTCTTTGCATCCGCTATGGGAATCCGATTTTACGAAATTTTGATGATTATTACGCTTTGTTAAGAGGTAAACAATTGAAATATCTTTTTATTTTTGTTGAAATCACGGAATTATAAGTTTTAAACGAAATTCTGTGCGTTTTAAGAGTGTCTTGGGTCAAAAAGTTGAATGCTGAACCCTATTCTGAATTTTATTTTATTTATTTATATTTTTGTTACAATTATTTTAAGTACTGTACAGAAATATATCTAGTATAATTTAACATAATGTAGAATGGTAGATAAATATTGATACTTGAAAGAGCGATGCCCCCCCCCCCCCCCGCCAAATATCAGAAAAAAAATCCAGAATGAATTTCTCGACGTAGAAGAGAAAAACACTCAACTTTAAGTTTAATTGATGCCGTTTGTGCCATCTCTAAATTCTAAAATTTTGTTTTGACAAAAAAAAAAAAAAATTTTTTATTATTTACAAAATTTTATTTTTCACAAAATTATTTGATTTTTCACAAAAAACGGATCCTGTGGAAAAATCCTGGACAGACCCCTGGTTATGTTATAGCTATAAATTTGGGTGTGACTGTAATTGGTTTTAAAAAGTACAGTATAACCCTGATTTAACGATTGTCAAGGGATTAGAAAAAGTTATTGTTAAATCGAAAAAAAATAAAAATTAAGAAAATATAGGCTGGAGTACAGTGGCTACTAATAAAAACGTAGCGACTAACTTAAAAGTGTCTAAAAATTTAAATCTTTAGGTTGAAGATTAAGGAGACAGATTTTGAATAAATGCTCAAGTAAGAATAAACCCTAGGGGCAAAAACAATATAAGGAAGAAAGGTTTATCGACAAAAAAACCTCCCATCAGATGTAGTGAAATTTAGAATTAGTAATAGGATAGGGTTTCTAAGGTTTAAACAAAAAATCGTTCACTCTCTGCTTCTGTGTAACAGTATTATGTTTTGATGTGTTTAAAAAGAAAAAAATCTGATGCTGACCTTAATGTTTTTTTTCTTACAGAAAATTGACCGAAGCTGAAATTGAAGTGCATTTGACTACTATAGCTGAAAAAGATTAAGTCAAAATGAACTGTTCATAATTTCATTCAGATGGAATATTTGTCATCTATTAAAATAAAAAAAAAATTCTTTTTTTAAAACTCTGAAAATTATCTTTTTTATGCGTGTTTTACTTAATTTCTTGATTTGCTTCTTTAATTTAAACTCTTATCCTCCTAGAAGCAACCTGAATATGCTTCGGCTGGCCTTCTGTGAACTTTGTTGAGTGGATCTGGTCTTGCCGTCACGACATAAACATAATTTATATTTCTTTGAAAAATTATATTATTTATCGTAACCATACTAACAAAAAAACTGTAAGTTAAGTTTTAAAAGCTAAATGTATGTTCAAGTTGAATAAATGGGTTACTTTTTACATACGTTTCATTTTTTAGTGTTAAGAAGAAAAGTGCATGAATTTGTGTAGAATTTGACTTAAACCTTTCATTTATCATAACAGTGAGCTAAGTAAATTATCACATTAACATTAAGACAGTACAGTCAACTCCTGCTACAACGCGATTCGACTTATCCGGAATGGCTATAACGCGAGTTTTTCAAGAGCAATGAATTTTAGAGCTAAAGCGAATTGTTTGCTCGCAACATGAAAATATTTGGAAAGAAATAGTGATTCTAAGTTTCGGTTTTGTTATTGGCTACTAAATATTGACTTCGTAAATGTACTTTCATCCTTTCAGCATCACTGACTGCGCAAGCTCCCACACACAACACCATAAACATAGCTTTCCTAGTTTTATGTATCACCACTCCTCATATTTTTCCTTTATTTATTCTAAATATGAAAGGTGATGAAATATAGGGGCACCAAGGCACGCTGTTTAATCTAAAGTTTGAAGATGGATGCAAAAAAGCGAAAGTTTGCGACAATTTAAGAAAAGGTAAAGATTTTTGATGTTCTGTAACAACTAGAAAGTGGGTCGAAGGTAGCACGACAATTAGGTATGGGGGGGGGGGAGTGAATCGTTCATATGTACAATTAAAAGTCAAAGAGGGGAAAGGCAATTCAGTCCAGAACTTAGTTTTAATATGAAGCTCGCAGAGTATATTTAAGCAAAATGCGAACAATATGAAACTGGAATCTGCTCTTGTATTCTACATTATAGAGACAGTGAAAGAGGGGTGTTACCATAGTTGTAAACGTCATAAAAGTAAATGCAAAGCTACTGTACTTAAAAATATATTAGAATGACGATCAGATTAAGCAGCATAAATCATAATCTTCTATTTTTAAGTTATAAATGTAACTTATAGTAGCTACTGTATAGTGCAGTGCTTTATTATTATAACATGCTGTACGTATCGTACTGTTTTATTTTTATGTCTCTCTTTCCCATTGATTTTGTGCATTGTTACAATATTTGTTAAAAAATACAGTAAAAATTCAACTCTTTATATAAGAAACGGTTGGTAGTTAAAAAATGGCCTAAAACAGTTTAAAAGGTATTGTCTAAACTGATTGGGTATGTTAATAAAAAGATCATATACGCAACACTTTTCCACAACATGAAATTTCAACTAATGTGAGCAGTCTTGGAATGCATTCTTCGTATAAGTCGGGATCCGACTGTAAATTATTGCCATCATTTCAGGATTTTTAGTTTTTGATTACATGAACTGAAATGAATAGTAAAATAGGAAGTTGTGCATTCTTTTTTACCAAATACTCCTGCAGTTCTCTAGTCTGGAAACAAAAATGTTACGAATTGATACATTAACATTCTTACCTAACAAATTAAACTTTATTGGAACAAAATCACTTGTTATTTTATAAATAATGTCACACCTTGAGAAAGGGAGAAGACGTGTTCCTGAAATTGTGAAAAGATTTTAAGGGAATTCAAATTAAGTCCGCTCTGAAAATATCTCAAAGATTCGTAATTTTGATTGCGCACATATCATCATGCCGTCAAAAATATTACTTAACATTCACTCGCTTAGTTTTAGGGAATAACCTAATATTTTCAAAAAGGCATCTCAATGACATTGACTTAGCTGTTATAGTTGCAAAGGGATTTCCAACCTAATATATAAATGACCAGGAATTCAGTAAAAGATAAAATTTGTTGGCAGAAACGGTTTCTCAAAAGTAAGGTAGATGTGTTTGCAAAAATGTTTGAGTTCTGCGAGTGGTGATGGTTTCTTTTATTAATAAAAATGTATTATGATGAAAAGACAGATGGGACAACTTTCCAGGGTTCGTACGGGTCATGGAAATCCTGGAAAGTCATGGAAAAAAAATACCAGAATTTCAGACCTGGAAAAGTCATGGAAAATTGACATTTTCATCGAAAGTCATGGAAAAATTTCCTGAACAAAGAGAAAGGAACAGTAATGAAAGGAGCATTAGAAATCTTGAGTGATTTAACAGTATAGCACATAAAAGCTATTAAAAGTAAAAAATTCAACGATCCAAAAATCAAATCTGAATTTTGAAATCTCATTGCATCCACTTCTGTTGCAGCCGCTTCCCATTTTTTGCGATGTGATTTTACTGTCTGGACATCACTTATTTTGAATTTTCTGTTATTTTCAATACTTCTTATGTTTCATATTCTGTAGTAGCAAAATTTCACGTTCTTAGTTTTGCCACGAACACTCAAAAAAAAAAAAAAGCAATTCAATTGCATGCGAGTTCGATTCCATCACTCGTAAGGACTTTATTTTTAAATTTATCAGAGTTTATTTTTTTTGTTGAATATTTTATAAAATAAAGATCTTAAGTCAGGCGATAGAATACAGAAAAAGAGGAATTCTAATGCTCTAAAACAGTAGTGCCCAACATACTACACGCAAAACTAATCCATACGACACACTGCTACGTTCAATGTCCGGGAATTAAATGTGTTCTTGAATTTCTGAACCTATTAATTTATATGCATTTGAAAATATGCAAATTTATAAACAAAACAAATATACTTTTGAATCAGATGATTGATTCATTACTGCATGGTTTTTTTTCAAAAAAAGATCTGGTTTAGAAACATAAAGAACTAAACTATGTGGCTTTACTTCAAAGAACCAAAATACTGTCAAGTTACCTGGATGATTAAAGGCACTGTTGACACTAAAAGGTAACTTTTGAAGCAAATTTATTGAAACTTAGTGATGACTCATTCAACCTTTGTTCCATTCAATATCATTCTGCCTGTTTAAAAAAAAAAAAATCAGACATTTAAGCATTATCATATTTGCTTCACTGCATTTTTACTTTACTTAAATTTATATGATGAAGACAAATAAGAATAGTTTAGTTTTTTAAGTGTGCACTTATATTTTTAACATTACGAGTAAGTGCTTCAATGAGGCTGTGGCATTCATATAGACGTTTTGCTAATGCTCATTTCCAAATATTACCAAGTTTAAGATTAAATAGTGCTATTCTCTTCGTATAACGAGGTCATGAAAATTTTCATTGAAGTCATGAAAAAGTCATGGAATTTTTTTATGCAAATAGAGTATGAACCCTGACTTTCCTTCCAGAGAATAATGCTAATATTTTAATGCAGAATGCTAAATGCCATTATATTGTCAGAAGTAATTACTTAATGAAAAAAACTAATCATTAACTCAAATTATCTTTACCAACCTAACCTAATTATAAATTCTGTGTTTTTGAACTTTCAAAATAAATTTGAGGCCATTTCTTTATCAAAAGTATCCATTGGGGGGCCAAAAGAAAAAAAAAAGCCTCTTCTGCTTTTGAAGTAATGTTTATTTTTTCCTTCATTATATTTTCAGTGATTTTACTGTTTGAAATCATGTTTTTTGTGAGAAAAGGTATTATTTTAATGTTAAAAAAAATTCACTAATTTCTCTAAATATAGTACAATGCTTTGATTTCTTAGAAAAGAGGGGTTATGTGCCATTTCATAAAATTTTAAGTGTGGTTCAGAAAGTTCCATTACCAGCCGCTAACAACCCCAGATTGGCACTAAAAACTGATCTTTGAGTTTCTCTCTGCACAGTCATTAAATATTAACAGTTGCCTAACTAACTACTAATACAGTCATATTAGCCGTTATTCGTAAATAAGTGATGCCATGAAAATTACCTATGTTTAAAAAAAACATTATTACTAATACACATGTTGTAATCTAACTATTAGTACTTTCAGAAGAAAAAAAAACACTTATTTCTTATAACGAATGTTTTTGGGAAATACTGATAAAGATTACAATCACAATCGCGGAATAGGTTGTAATCCACAATGGAAGATGAACACACAGTTTTATCTCCAAGCAGTGGCGGTTTGTGGGAGGGGCCCGGGCCCCCTCACTTTTTTTCAGACCCTTAATTTAAAACATTTTATTTATTTTCCTTTTTTTTTGTGCATACGTGCTTGAAAAAAAAAACTGTACCGTATTTTCCTGGGTATATCCATAGATTATCTGTTAAAACAGTGTAAAATTAATGAGGAGCGGATTATTTGTATGCATGTGTGTTTTCCCCCTTGCATTGAACCTCAATATTTACACCATGTTTCGCCATTATTACAGCATGAGACCGTTTTCCTATCTGTATGTTGTTTACTTTACAAAGCTGGAATGTTTTTACACGGTTCAGGCTATGTAAAATTTAACATACAGTAAAGGAAGAAACCTTTATTTGCAGACAGTTTGCTCCTTTCTTGACTCTGTCTTCAAGTAATTAGCGTACTATAATGACAATTTAGGGAGGAAATAATTATTTTTAAGATTATTTTTTATATTAGCTTTGAATATGCTTTAAAAGTTATTACTTCTTTGGGTTTTTAATTTAGTTGCTAAAATTGTATATAAAAATCAAAATTTAATTTTTTTTTTTGCATCGTATTATTTGCGGATCGTACAGAGATTTTTTTTGTTCTAGCCGATTTTAAGACTTCAATTTAGAAAAATATTTCAGGAGAGAGTTCCAGTACCTCTTTCCATAAAAATCTTCAAGCTTTGTCTACAGTTGCGTTTTTTGGAACTGCAATGCGGAAAAATTGGAGGGGGGAGGACTTATTGATTTGATCGTTGAGAGTCTCGAAGCTCCATTCCTTTTCTCAAACGTCAATAAATATGGCCTATAACCACGTTATAAGGCTACAATTTCCAAATTCTACTTCCCCCCTTCTAGTGTTCTTTCCCCTAACATCACCAAAGACCGTCTAAAATTGCGTTTTAGTAACTACAAGTACCGCCTGCCTTATCTAATGGTCGGAGAAGTCTGACTGCGAGAGGAATGTCCCGGGTTCGAATCCCGGCTCGGGCATGGACGTACTTTCTCTCTCCTGTCCTTGTCCTTTCTTTGCGTGAATGGTTGTTTACCCTATAAACGGGTCCTTATGGCATGTGTGTACTACAAAAGTTGGACTTCACACCAAATTACAGTATAATTGGAAAAGAAGCAGCGCACCCCAAATTGCTAGCCTAGCTGGCACACGTCAACGACAACAAAAACTACAAGTTTCAAAATTGAGAGATTTGATGAGCAAATTAAATCAATCAAATTCATATTTTTTTCCTATTATGCCCCTCCCTTAAAAATATTTTCTAGTTGTACCACTGTTGTGTGTTGTATGTACGTGTGTGAATATATCGTTGCAAGATTATTTTTTTTATTCAAAAAATGTCTTCCCACTATCACACAGAAATTATTGCATGTTATAAATTACTGCTCATGTAGTTTTTAAAAAAGTGTCCCAAATTATCAATAATTTGAAGAAAATAAAAGATTTCAATGTTTTTTTCTTTGTCTGCGTAAAAATTCCGAATCTGGCCCATGGGCACCGGTATAGTGCCTAGAAAGACTAGTGTGCCGACCGGCGCTTTTTTTCCCCCTCGATTCTTGAAGACAATTTGTATGAAAACCGCTAGATGGCAGTGTGGACGAGGTGCACGCTCAATTTCGCGGTGTTTACATTAGTAGAAGCGGGATTTCGTTACAATTTAGTTCCGTGTTTCTCTTTTTTACCTTTATTTCGTGAATATTTCATGAAACAGCATTTAAGGCTTTTAATGGAGGCATCAAAGTTGAATAGTAGGAGAAATAAAGCTTTATCTTGTTTCGTACCAGGGTGCAAAAGTGGATACAAAACATTCAAGGAAAAAGTTATGCTTTTTAAAGCTCCAGCAGATGAAGAAAAACTAAAGTGGAATTCGTTAGTTCCCAGGTTAGATAAAGTTTTTGATAAACATTGCTCAATTTGTGCTCTGCATTTCAATAAACATTTTATTGAAACGCATTTTAAGCATATTATAAATGGTGAGGAAGTTTTGATTCCTCGGGGAAAACCTTTTTTTTAAAGATGAGGCAATTCGGACAATTTTCCCAAATCTGCCAACATACTTTACTAAAAAATTACTAAAGAAAAGGTCCATCAGGAATTATGCAGTTAAAAAAAATGTTCCTTGTTTGAAAAAAATAAAACTTGATCTTTCCGCAGATGAAACTGAAATAACCACGTATAAATCTAATATAAATGAAATTGTTCATATTAATTTGCCTAACAAATATTGGGTTTGTATGAAATTTAAAAACTCTCCAAATATTGTAGTTTTTGTATATAATGATAAATTATGTGGAAAATAATATTAACGATAAAAAGATCATTATTGAAGTAGACACAAAGACAAGGATGTTTTCAAAACAAAATTTTACACAATTGACCCTGAAAATTTGCTACTTATATTTTAAGGCAAATGTATTATCAATCAAGATGGCTTAGGGTGCAGTTTGTTGTTGTTTTTAATGCCACTTGGGAGACTCAAGCCCCATTCCTGTAGCCAGCATGAGTTGAAAGCAGAAAGGAGCGACTCCTGAGTCAATGAGACCCCTAAATGAGAAAGAGCCCGACTTGGGCACGGTATACGGTAGCACCACCTTTGCAGTTTATAGGTCTGAAGAATAGGTTGGAAATCTCCAGCAACGCTACGCCTGGTAACTGTTAGCGACCGACCATAAGACTTTCGGACAAACGGAATCAACGAGCACATAAGTTATTTAAAAAAAGTTTTTTTTCTTGAATTTCAGCCTTTTAAAATCCTGTACAAAATTAATAATTATTATTGTTATCGTCCCTCATTATCGAGATAAAAGGTATTTAAGTCTCCCGAAATTTTAAGAAAAGTGGCAAATTTAAACACTTGGCGAGGGGTTGAAGGTACCAATTTCTCACAGACGATTCCCTAGTCTGCATGTGGCAGGACATCCATACCTACAGAGCGTGAGAAAGCAGTCTGTCCCCATCGAATTTGGAAAAACAAGACTCTCTTTTCTTAAAATTCCTATAGGCTTTAAAATCTCATATATCGACAATGGGAAAATATTTTGTGCATCCAAAAACATGTATCACAATGTTCTTCTGATCGCTACTTATTAAGACTTTTTAATTGTAACATTGTCATGTTGTTTCCTGATTAAGGGTAGGGAGAATCCGCTTCCTTTTAAAAGAACATTTTAAAGCTATCATAAGCAATGTTAGACAAAGGAGAGGGACGAGGAGGTTCCCCATTTGTTTTTAGTTTTTAAGGATACATTTCTTTCGCTATTTTACATATGAGATAAAAATACATAAATACTTTTTTTTTGACAGTGATAACGTCAGATTCAAGAACTACTTCTATTTCGATAATTATCGACAACAAAACCGTTTGCTGATAGGTTCTAAAGAACGTTATAAAAATAAGCAAACTAGCAGTTTGAGGTTGATAAGTATTACCGAAAATTCAACAAATAATCAAGCCAGCTGTTTGCCAATTGCAGTTATTTGCAAATTAATATGTAGTTATATATGTGATCGGAGCAAAAGTGACCCTATTATTTTTTTTAATGTAAGGAAAGTCCTTGAAAATTAAAAAAAAAAACAGGTCGGAGTCGGTAGGTTTTCAAGCGACTCCGACTCTTTGACTCAGCCTGAGAAGCCCTGATAATTTTAATTAGCGTCAAGAATTTAGAAGCAGTTTTATTTTGAAACTACCTGCAAGATTTTGCCTGGAGGAGAAAATTAAAAGTCATTTGATTAGCCTGTATATTTACAAATAATGGATGATGAATTTCTCTCCAGTTGGCTATGTTCATTCGCTCTTCCCATATTACGATTCCACATCATGATAATTTCGTAATTTACTCGTCCATCTAATGATAATTTTGCTTCGGAAACTGTTCTTAAAATTGAAATAAAAAAAGAACATAATCGAATTTTTGAAAAATCGCTTCGAGGTGCACACCCCCATGCTACAATCTAACTTTGTACAAAATTTCCTGAAAATCGGCCAAACAGTCTACGCGCTGTGCGCATCACAGAGATGCAGACAGAAATCCAGACAGGGAGACTTTCAGCTTTATTATTAGTAAAGAAATAAGAGGCACAGTTATTGAATACTTAGGGGCCATTCATTAATTACGTAAGAATGATTTCTGCAATTTTTGACACCCCTCCCCCATGTAAAAATACGCAAGATTTTTCACCCCGCCCCCTATTTTTACGTAAGATTTCATTTCATTTTTCAAAATGATAAAAGAAATCTTGGAATCGTTACATCACTGGAATCGTTATTAAATTCACATTATTAAATTAAACCTTTTGCGTAAAGAAATAATTACTGAAAAGTTAGAACTAAACTGAATGTTTTTTCGACATTTTTTTTTGTTGTTGTTGTTTTGACGTAATATTAATTACAAATAAAACATGCCATACACAATGCGACTCTTTTATTATATTTTACTTTTTTTTGTAAAACATATAAAAAAACATCTTATCCTAACACGTTTCTTACCTTCCAGACGCAAATGGAACATAATCTCTGCCAAATCACTTGACCGTACAATTTCTAATGTGAAATACCGACTTGGAAAATATTACGTAAGAATGAGTTTGACCCCCCCCCCCCCCCCAAGTAAGGATACGTAGAGGCTTTTCCAACCCCCTCCCCCTCGGGACCCTTACGTATTTAATGAATGGCCCCTTATAGTCTACAATTTTCATTGAAGATAAATTAGCATAAGGTAATTTTATATACTTCAAAAAATAAATGAACACACATGTAACAATTAGCACTTATTACAGAATTTGTCTTTTGCGCAGAAATAAGTTCAATCCGAAAAACGGGGCTTTTAAACTACGAAATCAGCATGCAATCGCTGATTTAAAACGAGTCTGATTGAGGAGCATAACGTACTCTTCGAGCGCAGCGCCATCTGGATTTTCCTCAGATCTGACCTCACTTTTTCCCCGTCGATCGGCACACTACTCTTTCTAGGCACTATAGCACCGGCAAATTCATATGCAGAAGGGTACACCAGCATGTAAGCGGCTAATGTTTTAAAACAAGTTTTTGAATTAATTGATTAAATTTGTTCATTTAGTTTATTTTTGTTTTATTTATTTTAAAGCTAATACTGAGATGCATTTTCACCTTTGTTAAAATTTATTAATTCATTCAAAATAATTGGTTATTAAAAGATTAAAAATAATCTTTAAATAATATTACTATTAAAATATTAGATTAAAATTGCTTTTTAAAATTTATTTATTCATTTTGAAAAGCTAGGGGGTGAGAGTGCCTCCCTTGCAGCACCGGAATGGAGCTGCAAGGGAGGGGTAATGCAGTGCTGGAAAGCATACTGGATATAAAAGTGAGATTTATAATTTTCGTGATGTATTTTGTAGCTTTTCCCTATCTGCTTATTTAAATCTTATTTTTGAAAATCAGGGTTAAAGTGCACCACCCTGCCGGCAATCATGGACATAACATATTAATATCTTTCGTGATTTACTTAGTAGTTTAAGCAATTTGTAGCTTGTCCTGCGTTTAAAATGAATTAAATTTTATTTATTTAACAAAAATAAAAATATTGAAAAAAAAAAAAAAAAATTTTTTTTTCAAAAAACTGGGGGGGGGGGGGGAGTGCGAATGCACCCTTGATCTGGCCCCCTCACTTTTCAAGGCACAAGCCACCACTGTCTCCAAGTAATTTGAAATGTCTACAGGTAAACATACGTACATGCTTTATTTTCTACGCAAAATACTTTTTTCTCGATACACAATGAGACTTCTAATACCTAACAAATAATGAATAATTTCTAAAAAAGAAAAAAGTACTCAACCACAAACATTGAAAGTAAAGAGGTCCGAGATTTTTGTTCGTCTTAACCGAGAATTTCAGTTTAATGAAAGTATTATGCGTGAAATTTTTAATCTTTATAGATAGCAAACCAAACTTAATGAACAAAACAAAATGCTCTTTTTAGTTTTGATTTTGTATTAAATGTGATCATATTAAGAGAGTACAGCTGTATATTCAAAGATTATAAATATTTATAGTGACTTGAAATTAATACTGAGTATAGCTATAAAGTACAGTAATTGATTTTTAATCAACTGCCTATTTAGAGTGGTGGGCAATATTTTAGGTTTATACACCTTTGAGGTAAACTACTATCAGAAATAAAACTCATGTTTAATATTTGGGGAAAACTTGACAAACACTTGCTAGGGTATTCATTAGTCATGCTGTGATAACAGCAGAACCATTTTTTAAAACTTGATGCATGTTTCATGTAATCATATCATATTGAAGAAATAAACTGAAAGTTCATTAACACAATTTTTAATTACATTCATATGATGCATAACAACAAAAAATAAGATTACTATGAAAATCACTTTAAAATTTACATAAAGTTTTATCTAAAAAAATCTTAGTAAAGAAATGTTTGGTTCCAAAATGCTATTCAAACATAAAAGCACAGTAGAAGTGAGAAAGGTTATTTTTATTCCTAGCAAAAGATGCAAATCATATGAAAATTAAGGTTAATATAAATTGAATGCCAGTACATACAGAAATAACAGTAAATTAGTTGAATGGTTTACTTTTCTACAACAGTAAAAGTATCAAATTCCTTGAAAGAAATCTTCAATTTATTTTCTTGGAAAAAGATTGTAAAACCACTTTTAAAATCATGCTTCTACTTTTTGGAAGCAGGTAATAGAAAACTTTCTGATAAAAAAATACTTGTACAACGTACATTAATTTTTAACAAAAAGTTTTAAAACCTGCATAAACATTATGAATGGAATTTGTTTAAAAATTATGGATATGATGCAAAAGAAATATACAAACATTTTTTGTGGTACAAATAAATAATTAATTTATTAAAAAAAAGTTATATATTTTAAATGTAAATAAATAAATATATATATATATATATATCAAGTTGCATATAATTTGAAGAACAAAACAAATTAAAGTACAAGATGAAACTTCCAATGTTTTTGTCCATAAATCACAAAATTATTACTGTTGCAGTAATTCAAAGAAAATCATATAGAGCAGTATCCAGTACAAGAGCTTTGTGAGTTAGCACTTAAATCTGTGAGGGAAAAACCTTGAGGATTTTCACTTTCCCAAAGGCCAGGCGTTTGTAAGATCTGTTGGAAAAATAAATACAATAAACAATGTTTATTAAAAATCTTTAACTTTTGGGCAAAAAGGCCAAGCTTTTTCGAAAGAGTGCCACTTTTAGTTTTTCAACATTTGTAATTTTTTTTAATAAATGCTATTTATTTTTTTAAAGACTGCACTACAGGGTCAGTAATACAGTGAAATCCTGTTACAAGAAACTTCAAGGGGTCACAATTTCTGCTTGTTGAACCGGAAGTTTTGTTGTAAAGGAATTCAAGCACTCTAATAGAAATTAAAGCAGGACTATGCAGGAAATTAAAGTATATCTCATTGAAACGAATATTTCACTATTTTGTATTTTAGACGATTTGTGAGCCAATCTCCTTGCAACCACCCATTTATGTGTTGCGATCAGGACCGGATTTAGACTTAACAGGGCCCTAAGCTATTTCAGGTATGGGGGTCCCTTTTGTAGTTCGAACGTTTCTCTTGGTGGTGTAAGAGGCAATTATCCCCCCTTTTACTATGTTTGTCTCCTTCCTCTGATGCATACAGCAATACTTTTACTTCTTTAATTGTTTTTTAACGTGTGCTTTTATGATGAAATGCCATTAGCATAGAGTCCAATATTTAATTTGCAGAGTGATTGCTGACCGGATAAAATGTTTACACCACAGCAAAGGGCGTCCACATCCCAGGTGAAACGGAAAATATCAGGGATTTTGAAGATTTCAGTCAAAATGGGAATTTTGAAAATAATCGTGAAAATTTCAAGCTGGTTTGAAACACCAATGGGCAACTGTTCCTGCATTTTTGACATATTTCTGGTAAAATATTCTAAAACTTGAGGAATCACTAAATTCTACTGTCTTTCAATCTAACACTCGCTAGAGTAGAAATATGGGGGAGGGGGGGGGGAGGCACGAAGGAGAACGAAGGAAATAATTGTAGTATGAGTTAGCGAAAAAAACGCTGCTCTTGCAATGAGTAAGGGTAAGTCAGCAAATTAACCCGCGATACTGTGGTCTTAAAACGTTTATATCTTGGACAATCTAAAAGGGGGGGGGGGGGCTGAGTTACTTAAGGCTCTAGAATAAAATATCGATAAACTGAATTGAAAGCCATTTTTGAAGCTAGCAGTGGTTCGGTATTTCTCCTCTGCAAACTATTAAAAATTACGTCAAAAAATGATTAGGCTATTTTAATGATGTAAAAGTGGGGAGGAGGAGGTTTAAAAAAAACAATCGGAAACTGGATTCTTAAACACACTAATTTAGGCAATCATTGGTGAATTTATGAGGGATGGTTTTGGTGTTCTAATCTGAAAATATTTTGTAGCTGATGTATTAAAAACTATTTGAAGCTATACTTAAATGACATAATGGAGTTCTGAGGGAGGGGGGGGCATGGAAAATTTCTCCATGCTGAAGTAGTGCAATGCTATTTTGGCTATTTTTGAGTGAGTTAAGACTTAGGGAATTCGGGGGTCTTTCTCGAAACATTTTCGAAATTGAAGTCTTAAAATTTTTTGTTGTCTTTGGCGATGTGGGGAGGGGAGTTGCTTTTTCAATAGAAAAATAAATCTTAAACCCAAACTTAAACTGCTTTCAGTAAACACAAGGGGGGGGGGGGGAGAATCCGCTGCCCAGCCCGAAATATTTTGGTTTCTGAAATTTTAAGAGCTCTGTTTTGGGCTATCTTTGGAGGACTTAAGAAGAGAGTAGGAAGCTTGTTTCAAAAAGTTTCAGAAATTACAGTTTTAAAACTCTTGGATGGTCATAAGTCATGAATATAGGTAAGGGGGCTACTGTTCCCAGGAAAAAATTTAGAAACTGAAGTCTTAAAAACTAAAATTTGGGATATTTGGTGAACTCAGAGGAAGGGGTTTGGGAGTTCTCTTCCGAAATTTTTTCGAAACTGATATATATTTAAGTTCCTTAAGAGGGATGTGATTCCGGGGCCCTCCCTGGGGTGAGGATTCAGTTTCCCTATTGCTTTTTTTCAAATTAATGAATGTTGGATAGTGTACCTCATTTAAAAAATATATCTACTTCACTGAAGCATTTTTGTATTACTAATTTCACCACCTGCTATCTTATAAAAGAATTCTTTTTCAAATAAAGACTGGAGGGGGGGGGGGGAATGGTGCCAGTTCATTATCATTAGTCGCCCATACCCTTCCCCCTAAATTTTCTTCTTTGATGGCGCTACCATGGGTAGACGATCAGAACTGATTTACGTTGCAAAAGTGAAAATCTTATGTCCAAAGCGATTTTATTGCTGCAATAAAAATGTTTACGATCGTAAAAAAACTAATGGCGGTAAGCGCCGAATGCTTTTAGCCCTAACATTATTCAACATTCTCAAAAATTGCGTTTTTGTAACTTTAATTTCGAAATATTGCCGGAGAAGAGTTCCTGAACTTCATCCCTTCGATAATGCATTCAAAAAGCGTATAACATGTTGTGAAAGATGGAGTACAATTTCGTTTTTAAAGCTTCAATTTCGGGGAGAACCCACAGCGCCTCCCCGCTCTTTCTCTAATATTTTTGAAGTTTGCTCAATAATGTGATTTTGGGACTATCAGTTTAAAAAAAAAATGATGTAAGAGAGTCGCTGAACCTCTCCTTTTCCTGAACTTTACCAAAATGACCTACTATTGCGTTTTTTGGACTTCAATTAAGAAAAAATTTCTTGGGGAAAGCTCCCAGAACCCCCATTATTGGTGACTGTTAGGTTTTCGGAGTTACGATATCAAAACACTTAAATATTACCATTTAAATTAGGTTCATGTTGTTAGAAAAGTAAAAATCTTAAAATATAAATCAAACCAAGATTCCAAAACTGGCACAGTTAAAATCTACAACATTTATACATAATTTTTTTTTTCTTAAGTACGCATGCTTGGGGGGGGGGGGGGGAGGAGCTGAAAATATTTTCCGTCTTGGTCACATCACCAAACTTGCACCCATGGTTGTTTCCTCTGGATAGAAGTTGAGTTTTTAATTTGAGAAAGTTTCAAAAAACTACATTTATTCCCTTATTTTTTAAAAGTTTTTTTTTATTAAGTCTTTGTGTGCCACTCTTAATATTCCATGTGGCATGCGTGCCGCGGGTAGGCCACCCCTGCTACACAAAACAAACTTAATGATTAAAATAGTAATATTTGAAAGTACTTAAATAATTTTAGACCCTCCCTCTATCTTAAAAAAAAAAAAGGTATAAATACGAGAAGGAGAAACAAAAGAGCAAATAGCCATTCCAATATAAGTCATAAGTTATTATTTTGTGCTCTAAGGAGTATTAGTACTCCATGAAGCCATTTCAAATTTTCTTAGAGAAAATTGAAAACCTTTCCAAAAGCAAACAAAACAATTTTAACAGGGTCATTTCACAAAAGGAAAATGATGCAACAAGAATTTCATACTTCCATATTCACAGAATCTGCAATTTACATAAGTGAAAGTGACAGTAATCTTGTAAAAACCAACTTCAACATCAACAGGGGGAAATATACACATTCCTAAACTAGAAAGTACTTAGTGCATTAGTTCAAAAATTTCAATTATGGATTCCCTAGAGAACTTTAAATAGAAAGTATTGAAGATTGAAGTGTCATTTCAATATTTAAGGAGTAACAAAAATACCTTTTCCACTAATTCTTCAAATGCACACTGTACACCATCACATGTTTTTGCACTGGCTTCAATAAAAAGCATTGAATGTTTTCTTGCATATTTCATCCCTTCCTCTCGAGAAACAGCTCGGCTATCCTAAATAAATAACGGGATGTTAAAAACATAAAACTTGTATTATACAAAGGATTGAAAAGATTTGTTTCAGATTTTAAATTTGACATTTTCAAATTTCATGAGTCAAAATACACAATAAAAACTGAAATATATATATTTTTTAATTTAGGCATTTGAAAGCCGTATACAGTAACACCTCCTCTTTGGCACATCTTTAAACAAGTAGTTTTAGTGATTTTAATATTGTAATACCTGTATTTGCTAAGGTAAAATACCAGTATTTTTGGTATTAGCTGAAAATAATTTTTAATTAAAGAATTTTCAATTTAACTCAGTTATCTACTGTTATTTTGAATATACATTTCTTATTCAATGCAACAGTACCAAAATCATTCTATTGATCTAAAAATTTTACTTCAAAAGCACAAATTAATAGAAAAGCCAGAAATAAAAGTAGCAGAAATATAAAAGGATATTTTCATCACTAGATGGCAGGCTCTTTGATTTAAATCATGATCAGAATCAAGTGATTTATGTTTAAAAAAAAAAAAAAATCATTGATTTAAATCAATTGATTTTTTTTAAAATAAAACCATTGATTAAAATCCGTTGATTTTATTTCTAAGCACTCTTATTATACTTGGCCTATTTGTCACGGAGTAACCTGAGGCCTGGTTTTGCTTACATTTCAGCAACTAGATCACTTAGAGACTTGATTTCACTAAATGATTTACTTAATCTTAAGGTACAACTTAACACTGAAAAATTAAAATTCTGAAATAAAATAATTATTTTGGTTAGGATGGAAAATATCAAATTTCATGTAATTTCCCCATTAAATGTTTAAATATAAAATCCATTGTTACAAATGTCGTTGCCTTGCTACATTAATGTTAACAACCAATCAGAATGAAAATTTTGAATCAAGGCTTCTCTGAAGCAAGCATGAAATTAGTAAGCATAAATCCTAGATAGGAACAAGGATTAAATTTTAGTGCCAGTTGCTTAAAGTTTTAGACACATATATAGGTTGTTCCCCTTTTAGTAGTGAAAATTTGTATGAAAAAATAAGGTGAAGTTTTGTGATGGTAAAATTATTCTATTTCTGAAATACATTTTCGCTAAAAAGAATAAATAACAGATTTTTTTAAAAAATACTAAGCACTTTTCAAAATGCACTCAAAAGGACAAAATAACTTTTCAGGATCAAAAAGAACGATTTAAGTATTCCTTTAGTTTTCGAAAATTCTAAGAAAATAACACCACAAACAAAGAAAATTGTGGTTTTAGTCATTTGAAACCAAACGTGCTCAATAAGAAAAATATGCATGTTTCAACACTCAAAGTTATGATTGGAAGCAAAATAATGATAAGAAGTTCTCTTCCTGACTTGAGCTGCACTTTTATTCGTTTGTGGTGTCATTTTCTTGGAATTTTCAAAAACTAAAGAAATACTTAAATTGTCCTTTTTGATCATGAAAAGTTATTTTGTCCTTTTGAGTGCATTTTGAAAAGTGCTTAGTATTTTTAAAAAAAATGTTATTAATTAATTTGGCATTTTTAGAATGTGTTGCTCTAAATTTAAAACTAGATCACATTATACAATCCTAAGACGTCAACAGACAAAACTACATAGATCCCTCTTTCTGTGTAACAGATTTTCAGACTCTTGCAGTATTGCTTTTACTCCAAATTTACAGTTCAGAACAAAATAAAAATTTGCAGTTTTTCTTATCCAGCATCAGTGGCGCAGCCACAGGACGGGTTTTGGGGTTAAAACTCCTCCCAGAACACAAGCACATTCATTTCCTCCGTTAAAATCAAGGGAAAAAAGCAGAGTATTTGAGTTTTTCCTAGCAGAATAGGTTTCAACAAAATACCTTACTGCTTTTAATGATCGGGAAGCAGTCAGAAATTACTTTTCAATTCTTAAATATAAAAGTTGTATTTCATGATGAGCAAACCACGTCCACCCTGGTATAAGATAGCTAAAATGGTGTCAATAAAGCTCTAAAGGGTATCATGGTCCCTCAGCACTTCCATCACTGCACAAATCCTTTTTAGGGACATCTAGAGAGAGGAAACTGTGGCGTGTTGGAAGTATGTGTGGCATGCTGAGTGGAAAGCAAGTAGTTACCAGGGGTAAACGTAACATTTTTTATTTACACAGCTATTTACAAGATTCAGAAATACGCAATTGATCCGTAGTTAGATAGATTTCTGGAGAGTCAGAAAACATGACAGACCTCTCCAAAGTTTTTGATCGTTCTCCTCGTTTCCAAGTCAGCCGCACCCCAGCCCCGCAAAATTCATCTCCCCTTTTTCTTGGAAAATAAACGGGGATTCTCTCTCTCCTTTCCCAAGGATGCAGCTGGTCCATGAATGCAGGTGGCCATCCTGGGAACGGAATGTTAAACTTGAGCCAAAACGGCCAAAGGTCAGCTTGGGGGTGGAACATAGTATTTTATGGATTTGAAAGAATTCGATGCAGCTGGCTTCGAACCGTGGGAATGAGTAAAAAGTGTGGGAAACAGTGGCATCCGTTGACAGAAAGCGTACTATGCCACAAAACCTTCCGCACCGGATTTTCTGAGGCTCTTAACCAATTCTCATCGAAAGATTGAAACCATCATTAGCTAGCATTTGACATTCATAAAGACATGGATGTATTTGAGGAGGAGGTTTTAAATAATCTCGCAAAAACACACACACACAAAAAAGGGATATAAGATTAAAGTAAAACTAATGGTAAATATTATGTGCGTTTTTCCATTTTCTTCGTTTCATAGTGATAATACGAATTATTAATTGTTTTTAAGCAGTTACTTTGAATGAATAATTATGCATTGTCAATAAATGGGAAAGAAAGCAACAATTTTCGATTTTGAAAACCCCTCCCAGAAAAATTTTCTGGCTGCGCCACTGTCCAGCATAACAAATATAATTAAAAAAAGTAAACCTTTTACTTTACACTAAAAATGTCCAGTAGATTCTTGTTTTACGCGGGTTAAGAACTAACACCTTTATTTTACTTTATGCGGATGAGTTTTGGTTTTACTCTAATGCGGCAATGCAAACAGATAAAATTTTCCCATCTTCCAAAGTGTCAACTTCTGAGATTGCAGATTACACGTTATACACTGCATTTTGGCATGCTTATAATCGAGCTTGGGCCACTGAGGACATTTTATGTGATAGGTTACAGAGCTCTTTCCAGAAGTAAAATTGTTAAATGCACACAATTTGCAACTCAGTGGAAGAAGAGTTTTTAGAAATAACAAAGAAGAATGAAACCAACGCGGATACAGACATCAATGACACAAAACCAAAAACTTTCACATTGAAAATTTTGCGACTTTCCTTGACAATATCATGTTGGCATAAGCCTATATAATTTTAATGTTCTTGGAGCAATTTAAAAAAAAAGCTAGAAAGTTTTTAGAATGTTTAAACTTACTTGTTAATTCAAACTATCCTAGAAATAGATTCCCGTTTTAAATGTCATAGAAAACCGGCGAGCGAATATCCAGTGTAAGTGGAAATCCCCAATGTCTAAACACCCAACAGATTTGCCCATCAGCGGACATGACGTCAGACCTCACAAGATGGGGATCTTTCTGCTGATAGCATTGCAGAAAGTAAATTTAAAAATAACAACAGTTAAAAGATTAACTGAGTTGAGTTGCTATGAGATGCAACATATGCAAATTTTGACGATGTCACGTCGCTGCTCAGGATGTAACTGAGACTGCTTAAATAGCAAGTCAATCAATCGATCTCTTATCATTTGGTTCTGTTCTGCAGACGGTGTGTGTTTTTGATTTAAGCATGTGGGCTCATAGGTTGATTTATCCACGCAGAGGACGTGGAAGTTTATCTTGAGAAATGTGATAACAGGATTCAATAGCCTGCTAAAAGTGCAGGATGTTCTAAAACAGCACCCTAAAAGTAATGAAGGAGTTTTGTTTTAGGAATTTAAATTTGACGAGTTGATGTTTTAAGAATTAGGCCTAACAGGGCCGGAAGGTTTGCCTGGCATATACCCGATTACAGAGTCGGTCAGGCTGGACTGAATCTAGTATACAATGAGGAATCTTCCACTACTAGATGGTTCCTGTTTTGCCTAAAACAGGGTAAATAATTTCCTGTGCTGCCTCTTCTGTTTCATGGGTGTGCCTGGGATTGAACAACCATGGATTTGGTTTGCTGTCCACAAGTGGACGTTTTCAACTCGTCTGAACATCTGACAGATGGATGTTGCCGTCGTAATTTTGCATGCCAAGTTTTAAGTATGGACTGCCAGTGGTATGAACTTTTCAAAATAGTTTTCTGGACAGTTACCATTGTTGTGGCATTGTGTAACTGAATCTTGTGATATTTCTCTGTGATGTTTGTTTGTTGGGGGGCTTGGAGAAGGGGTATTATTTTATTTGAATTGTTAATAGAGGATGTGATTTTCATTAATGTTTAATTGTATTTTTCCCATTTACATTTTTACACTAGTTTTGAATAAATTGTTATTTAAATTAAAATTGAGTTTCTATTGTTCATTTCTCCTGGGCCAACCATTCCATATCAGTTGGTCTTCTTGGCCAATATAGCAAATGATCTTTTTGATTTGTTAGTGAAGGAAGATTCGATCATGGAAATGACGTAAGTGATCATGGATGCATTCATGCTCCGCAAAGAACTACAGAAAAAAATTCTTAATGACTGCCAAAATATTATCATAGCCAGCACCTTTCTATAAGCACTAAATTAAGTTATGTTTTCTTTATGCATGCTGTGCATATATATTGATATAAGTACACATTAAACTTATTACAAAATTAGTCATGACTATGAAACTTAATCCCTATTTTTACACTACTAAACAGTTTTAATTTACGTGGCATTTCAGTGGAACATAACTCTGGCATAAAATAATGGTCTATTGTATGTGATGATGGAAATCCATCAAGCAAAGCATAAAACAAAATTACATCTTATCTAAACATTATAACGTATTTAGAAATCTTAAAAATAGAATACTGAGAGAACTTGTCCTAATTTTAAGAGTAAGCTGAATGGATTCGTTCAGATTGTTTGATTATCAAGCTTTAACAATTGCCTTCTTCACTCCGATTGAATCCATTTCAGAACTTTTGTCGATTCTATGCTGATAAACATAGAACACTACCAAATTTTAAGAATTTTAAATCTAATAAGTATGAAAATTAAAATTCGATAATTCTAGGAAATGGGGGGGGGGGCTTACAGCAATCCTTACAGGTGTATAAATGACATACTAGGATTGGCAATTTGATTTAAAATTAATGCTTGTGAGGGGTTCCTCCCCCCCCCCCCCGGTAAACTTGTAGAAGCATTCAAACCCCTCCCTTTGTGAAAATTAACAGGCCTAGCTTCATGCTTGGTGAGATACTTTTTAGCAATTATATAGTGTCTTGAAAAATTACATACTTGAAATGCATACTGTGTACACATTTAAAGGAAAATTATAGTTTTTCAAACCAACTTATTGAACAATGATATAGGTCCACATATATCTTAGAAAAAAACTATAATAAATAACTCATGATAATACTTGGGGAAAACTTTAGAAATGCTCAATATTCTTTTTAACAGAGCACTGGAAAAAAAAAAAAAGAGTGTTGACTATTTTGCACAATAAGTTTACTTCTATAGATAATTAACAATAGAAAACTTTTTCCAGTATGGTAGATCTTGCAATAGCTAATTAATAATAAAGTTTTAATCATGACTGTAAATAATATTTTTTAGGATATATTTGTTCAAATATAAAACATTGATGCAAAAAAAAAAAAAATGGATGCAAAACATCAATGGTAAAATCTTTTTACAAAAACATTGATGTCACACCAACACAAAGTAAAAACCATTGTTTAACTCTAGCAGACTCAAGATAATTGTTTTGTGCTACCTTATATTCAATCACATAATTTTGAAAATGAAAACAAGTGAATTATAAGAGCTCATACAAGTTAAGTGATTTAAGTAGTATAAATTTGTATTTCGCATGTGATCTTCAATGCTAATGTTACATAAGGTTTGATTAAGAGAATAAATAAGTAAATGAAACATTAAAAAAAATGTACAACAAAATGAAAAAAAAAACCATGACTGCAAAGAAACAATTACCTTATCAATTTTATTTCCAACAAGCATTTTTATTATATTACTTCTTGTGGAATAAGTCTCCAATTCATATAACCATTGGTCTAGCTTTTGAAAACTTTGTCGATTTGTCACATCATATACTAAAAAACAAAATAAGCATTTTAATGAGAAATATCAAATTTGTATGGATGAAGAAAGAAAAAAAAAAAAAGAAAAAAAAAAAAACTTCACAAGTACTTAATACCTATTTGATTATGATTATTCAGTAAATTGTAATCTATCTCCAAACCTAGTTACTATGGAATTTCACGTAAAAACATTTCTTTAAACCAAGCGAATAAGGAAGGTTACAAATTTTGCGTCATCTCTATGGAAACCATAAGACAGATAACAGCTCCACTCTTGTTTTTATGCACTGCTATCATAGCATTCCATTTCTTTCTTACCTTTATTCAGTTAAGCCAATGGGTTTCGTTTCTGTTCTCACATCTCAGTTATTTCCTTAATATTGTCTCACAAATCTAGAGCTAAATTTTTCGTTTTAGCAACACCTGTCACCAAAAGTAGACGTGATATTAGAAGAAAATCTAAAAAGGCGTCTACAATTCTTATTATCACTTCAAGGAATTAGTGCATCATCAAAGCTGGATGCTAATATAAAAGTTTTCTATGAAGCAGAATGTAACTGCCAATGATGCAGTGTTTCTTACAGAACAGTGTAATGATTTTGCAATTTTCATTTGAACATTTGTTTTTACTATGCTGCAAAAGTCATGTGGGGAAAGAACTAATAGAGGTTGAAACCATGAAAATGAGAAGGGGAAAGAGATGGAGAATGGGAAACTTATTTGGCCTTGATGTGCCTATTCTTATTATTCATTGATTACAGACAGAGATCATCACATTTTATTGTTTTTTTATAGCATTTTTATAGTTTGAAAAGACATTAGACTGCTAAAAAATACAAACCTAAAATAGCTCCTTGAGCTCCTCTGTAATAACTAGGAGTTAAGGTTCGAAATCTTTCAGAGCCAGCAGTATCCTAAAATTTTCAAATATATTTTTAAATTTTATAATGCTGGAAAATAATAATATATAGTTTTTCTCATTTAATAGATCGTTTACTAAGAAAAAATAACACTCAAACTACATGATGCAGGTTGAAACTCAAAAATGCAAGCATCCAAAATACAGAAATCTATAAAATCTGGACATTATAGTTTTAGGTTAATTAAATTTTAAAATACTAGGGGGCTCTGCCCCCTGCTCACTAACGCTCACCAACCCCCGAAGATTGCTTTGAAATCTTATTTGATTCCCAAAGAATTAAATCGTCAATTAGAATGAAATGGAGTAAAAATACATTATGAGCTCCCTTTGGAACAAAAAGCACCTCTTCCCCGGGTTTCAAAATAACTTGTGTACCAATTTGCAGAGCCGTAACGGCTAAGGGGCTCCTAAGCATTCTAAAACTGTAGTTTTGTATGTTTGAAAAGTCTCTTTCATATTCATGGTCTCTAGCAATATATTTTGCTCATTAGCTCAGGGCTTGAATTGAGTTGAGTCTAAGATTTTCCTTTAAAATCGAAACACTTCAAGTTTGAATAAGAAAGAAGAAGAAAGCGAATTGAAAAGACGTAACTATGGCAACGCTAAATAAAACATCAATAATTTTAATGGAGATGAGATTATTCGAACTGGATTTTTAATGAATTGTAACTTTTTTTCCTTTGGAGATAGAAGCTTAGTTTTTCGACCATAGGTCGAGTTATATCTGGAGTAAAAAAAAGCTGCTCTATCCAGTGGTGTCAAAAGGAAAACAGTGGGTAAAAAACTCCCGCCATATTTAAGTTAGAGCATGGAAACAAATTGCGTAGAAAGCAGAAAATTCTACTCTTTCCAACAATATACAGTCGTCCCTCGCTATTTCGCGCTTCGACTTTCGCAGTTTCACTACATCGCGTTTTTTTCTTTTTTCAATTGTAGCAATGAGCCTTTTTTATGTTCTCGTGTAAACTTTTTCTTACAAGAGAATTACAAATTATGTCTTTTAAGAAAGGGGTGTCAGTTCAACCACACCCCAATACCCACCATCTCAGATTTCAATGAAACTTTGTATACTTCTACTTTTCATAGTCCTAAGTAACCTCCTAAAGTATTTTTTCTCTATTAAAAATAGTTTTTATTTTTTGACCCTTCAAAGTTTTGCAATTTTGCGTTAATTGTCATTATATATTAAGATTTCAAGTATTTCAGAAAAAAATGTTTCAAAAATCTAAATTTATAATGTCACCCGGGGTAAAATGGGTATAAAAAACAGCATTTTTGATTTCAATGACACATAGCAGAAATATCATGAAATATAATTGTGTTTCTGTTCAATATTCTATACATTGTGTATCTTAGGTCTAATTTCGACAGTGTTTGTGTTAACTTTTTACTTTAAATTTAGTGTAAAGGGGTATACCTATTTTTACCCCTGTGTATACCCATTTTACCCCGTGCTTCGGGGTAAAATGGGTATACACCGGGGTAAAATGGGTATATGCTGTTTAAAGTTGAACTACACTAACTAATGGAGAAATTTTTTTAAAATTGAGTATAATTGCATCGGAGGATAAAAACTTTAATCCAAAAAAACCACAAAAAATGTTTACAGAACCTAATTTATGAACAAAAGGCGCATTGGCAAAGACTTGCGTTTTGGCTGAGGTAGTATTTTTACAACTTTGTGATGCCTGCACAACATCAATGTTGTCTCTCTTGGGGAACACATAGGATAGATAATTCGGCAGATGATTTTGTAGCAAACTTCTCAGTATATTCACCTTCAGCTGAGATTTCAGTGATTAAACCTTTGAATTCCACAAATTTAACAACAACCCTGTCACTAATTGCTGGATGAACAACTAGGAGAACCACTAATTTTCACCCCCACTTCATTAGTTATTTTATCAATTACTGTTAATGTCTTTTTTTAATTTATTTAATTTATGTGTATTTATTTATTTTTTTCTGCTTTTGCCTGTTTGTGTACAATCTTGCAGCCACCTGCTCTGTAATTAAAACTTCTCCCACCTTTGTTTGAACTCTTACTTTTTTTTGTAAATTTTTCATTTCCTTACCAGTGCTAAAAAAATGGCTTTGAACCAAGAGGTATAGCAGGAGGATTTAGTTATTCAGTACAACTTTGCAATGAGACATAAGGATTCTGTTGTGATTGTACTTAGACTATGTTCTGAGCATGGGAGGTTGGTAGTTTTTAAAAGGAAATTAAAAAGACAGCGTATTAGCTATCAATACTTACTATGTTTTCTAATATGTAGCAATGAACCATATACATAATAAACTTACAGTAAATTACTAACGTACAGTAATCATGAACTATATCGATAAAAATCGAAAAATGTAATACCTTTAAGTACTAATTGGCGTAAGTCATAGTAATTAAAATAAAACAAATAAATACAGAGCAATTATTTATAATAAATTTTAAAAACATACTTTTAGTTTAAAAGATGAATAATATATCTAACATTTGTCTTGCAAAGATAATTTAAGTTTTTTAATCTTCATACATTCAATGTCTTTAACTTGAAAATGTTGGCTATACCCATTTTACCCCCGTACAACTAAAGGTGCTATAAAATTTTTGTAAATATTAAAATTTACTTATTTTTTGAGTTTTCTGTTAGAAAAATTCTTTTTCTATCAAATCCAAATAAAAAACTTCCGAAAATCTTCCTGCAAATTTTTTTAGAAAGAAGTTTATCACTCACTATAAATGCATTGTTTTGTGTTCTGAAAATTAAAACTGTTGCTAAGCCTGGTAAATGAGTTGCTAGATTTTTTTTCCTCAACTCAAAATGTTCCCTGATATGTAAACATTTTCATCATATTTTTTTATTTTCAAAAAATGTTGTCCAGTAGAATATCGTGTGCTAACATATAAAATGAAAATCTTTAGGGGGACTTTGAGGGATTCTGTCCCCCTGCCCCCTTTTTTGATAAATGAAAAAAAAAGTTGATCACAATATTACAAACTAAGTTAATAATCGCATTAAAGAAAATTTAAATATTGAAATACATTGGTGATTGAACTTAAATGTAAACTTTTAAATACTCAAGGTTTTTTGAATTGAAAATAATTAAATTAATTAATTAATAAACAATAGAAATAAGATATCGCAAAATTCGAAATTTTCCTACAACAGTTTATGCATACTAAAAGTTATTGTCAAACTTAGGGCAACATAGAAATTAAACTTTTTATTTAATTCTGATTTATAATTAGGCAATTTACACAAAGTATTAAAAATCCTATAAATACCAGCTCAGAGCTTTTAACTTGTTTCATTAATCTAATGCAATATCTAACTGAAACTTGGACTTGTTTATCTCTGATCCAATGGAACAACCCAGAAAAGTTTTGGTTTAACATAGCAATTTATTGGGTATGAGTTTAAAATGGTTACCATTCGTCAAAATGTTTACAATTAAGGCTTTGCAATAATCTCATTTGACCATAAAAGTGTGTTCTGCTATCTTGAGTGTTTTCTACGATCATAAATGGATCCTAATAACCTGGCATTTGTACAAATGACAGGTATTTTTATTTTACACTTCACTAGTAATTTTTTTAGATGTTTTGTTTTCTTTTTAATATACTTGCCTGTCACCTCCCTAACTTTATGGTTGCTTTACTAGCTCCCAAAAAGGAACAGCTGGTATTAGATGACAGCTGATTAGCAAGTTGTATGGTTTACATTTATAGTTAGTTGCTTAGATTATGACTGTGAGATTGTTAACTACTTTTTACTTAAAAGACCCTTTCTTTTTCTTGATTCCTCTTTCAACTGCTGCATTAGTTTTATCAAAAGGCCAATATGTTCTTTCAAGCCACTTAGCCACTTTTTTTTGTACGAATGCTTTATAAACCTTATATATATATTCCAGTTTAAATACCGTGAAACTTCAGTAACTGGACACACTGATAGTCCAGGTAACTCGACATTTATTTTTCTTAGGGTTGGCCTAATGCTAACTTCAATGGCCGAAAATCTTTCTAACTTGACACACATTTTGCTAGAACTCCTATAAGTCAACATCCAATTGCTATTCTAGTTCAATTCATTTTTTCATATTGACTTTTTCTCAAAATTTTAGAAAAGCTCTTTTAGAGAATTCTATCTTTTATCCAGGGGAGTCAGCAATCACTCTATGCTGTTAGTGCAATTCTGGTAGGGTAGGATGAAATGTACCCCATGGAGGGGTGTAGAGAAAGAAGGTACCATTACTTGTATTCTAAATAAGTGTGAGCAGGACTTATCTTTAGCAGACCTGACTAACAAAAAGCTTTTATCTCTTCTCTACAATTATGTATTTATTCTTCACACAAGATATTCAAATCTATTATTGATTTTATTATGTTTTTCCAAAGAAAGAAAACCAAAAAGAATTGAAAATTCATTAACTGGAATTAATTTTCATAATGTGAATGTTAAGCATTAATAAGTATAAGTGATACAGACAGAAAATTTTTAGGAATTAAAATTTTAGAACCCCAGTAACTTAAGGAAAAGTTGCGAGTTATGTCATTAAGCTGGGGGGGGCGGGGGGGGGAGAGTCTGGACAAAAAAAAAAAATTCCATGCAAATAATAATGTTTTACAATTGTCATTAAAAAAAATATCAAAATCCATTGAATACAAGGTTGCATAAATACTAATTTATTTCTTCATTTGCTATGAAGGGAGGGAGAAAGGTACTTGACTTTATTTAGAACATATTATTACTAAACAATCAGGCCATTGATTTTTAAGGGGTGGTAAATGTAATTTCAAGAAGTTAAAAGGATGAATTTGCTGTTGTACAGCAGTAAAACTGTAATGGAAAAACAGTACCACAATAGCAATTTTTCTCAAACGTAAGGGGGAGGGGGATCCTGAAAGTACTAGAAACTGCATAATTATGAATTGGTGTTAAGACTTTATTTTTGTTTTAATTTGTCTGGACTAAAATGCAGTAATCTGTATGCAGATATTGTTGTCTGCAACTTTTGAATTTCATGATATCTTATTTTCAGAATGTCTATATTTTAAACAATTTTAACTATTTCAAATGAAAAAAAACTTGAATATTAAATTAATATATTTGAGTTCAATATTTAGCACACTTTATATTTAAATTTCTTAAATAATTGCTGGGAACTCTTGTTTCAAAGACATGGAAGAACTTTCCTCTATGATGCTTTCTTTGTTTCTAGGGGGGAAGGGACAGAATCCCTAAAAGTCCCATAACTTTTTTCATAGAAAAAGTTAGGGCACATACTCATGATAATTTTTTCTTTAAATCATGATTTTTAAAACTGACCCTGATGTTGAAAATTTTAAATTTCAACAATGGTTTTTTTGACAAAAAAAAAAGTTTAACTTTCTGATTTTTTAAAAAATTTCAGAATAAATTAAGATTATTATAATATTTTTATAAAAATATTTAAAGTCTTAAAATTTTTTATGACAATTTTCAAGAAGGTAATATTATTAGTTGCTGCGAAACATTTTTTCCCATTAACAACAGTTCAGTTAGTGTCTTTGAAAATGACAGAAAAATGCAAAATCAAAAAATTTCCAGAGTCTTTAAAATTAAAATACATTGAAATTGAAACAAAAGAAACTAAGGGGTTGTTTTTAACCACAAAATGAAGAAATATACCAAGTTTCATCAAAATCCGAGATGGTAGGTATTAAAATCCCCGTTTTTGTGGTTGATTTGGCATATTTTAAAACTATTTCAAATAAAATAGAAGCTTATTTTTTTTTTTTTTTTTACATTTGAGTTCCATATTCAACACCCTGAATATTTGAATTTTTGTCATAACTGTTGACAATTCTCGTTTTAAGAATATGGAAGAGATTGTATGATGTTTTACGTTTTTTTCCCAGAATGTGGGCAGAAGAGGGGGTGGGGGACAGAATCCCTTAAAGTCCCCTAATATTTTTCATTGAATAAGCTAGAGTACATATTCATGATTATTTTTTTAAAAAATCATGATTTTTAAAGCTGATGTTCTTGTTGCAATTCAAATTTTTGCAAACACCTTTTTGGAAATTTTTTTTTAAAAATTTCAATTTTCTAATTTTTTTAAAAAAATTTGTGCAAACTAAGATTTTTAAGATATTTTTTATCAACATGTTCAAAGTCTTTCTGTTTTGTGTAAAAATTTTCAAAAAGATTATAGCATTAGTTACCAAGAAATAATTTTTTTTCATAAACAATAACATCTCAGTTTGAGTGTCTCAAAAATAACAAAAAACGCAAAATCGTCAAATTTCAAAAGGCTATAAAATCAAAACGCATTGATACTGAAAGAAAAAAAATTAGGGGGTTGCTTGTAACCATAAAAAGATGAAGTATACCAAGTTTGATCAAATTCCGCGACGGTGGGTGTTAAAATCCCATTTTTGTGGTTGATTTGACGTGGAATGACCCTAAGGTAAGCTCTTCTTAGGGACTGTAGTTGTACTAGTTGAGGGAGTGGAGGTTTAAAATCGCAGAAGAAAGTTATCTCAATTTAACCTTAAACGCTAATTGCAAAGTTTAAATCACTGTATTATTACTAGGGGATAAATACATCTCTAGTGGTGTTCAACAACGTACTAGCTTTTTAAGCTGTATGCGTAATACCTTTGATGAGGATTAATGTAGAGGAAGAAAAGGGGGGCACATACGGTCACTAACTGAAAATTAATTCATCATTGAACAAGTTGAAGTTGAGCTATTAGTGAGCTAGTAGTTGAGTGTGTAGGAACTGCATGTGTATGTGTGTGTACTTTGTTTCCCAATAATTAATGTGATATCGATTCCGTCTAATATATCTCATTTTCTCACATTTTGTGCATTATATTAAGTAATTGCAAATGTCATGTTGTATAAGGGTGCTGTTTCATGTCTAGGGGGGCTCTAACTATGTTAAAAACCTATTTAAAATTGTCGTCAGTAAGTTTTATGCCCACTAATTAGGAAAATATTCAGTTTATAAATACAGAATCCTACTTAGCGGAAATTCAGTTATCGCGGTGAAGTCTGGAACGAATTAACCGCGATAAATGAGGGTTAACTGTTATAATATTAATATGTGCAAATAATTTTTCACTCCTTTAATAGGCAATTTATGCCAAGTTTGAGCTTAAAAAAATAATCACAAAAAAACTAATTTGAATTTTAATAAACAAAACCTCAAGTGTAAACCACAGAGCTTTAAGTAATTTTGAACAAAATTTCAAGCTGTAGGTGCTATGAGGTCTCCTGTATGCAGGCCCACCACAGACTTCCTTCCAGAATTTCCTTGAAACCTTACTTTTATTTAATATAAAGAGAAAAACTTTGAAACATCCCATTTTCACATTTCTCAGGAAATGCAGTCAATCTTCTTTAACAGAATAAAATAAAGAAATCAATACATGCCATAAGGAATTTCATCAACCCTTAAAGACAAGGTTTCCAAAAGTGGTCTATGAATAAAATGAAGGAAAACCAGCCACATTTCATTTTAAACAAAGTCTACCGGTAAGTTTTATAGCTGAAGCAAAATTCAACAAAGCACCTGAAAAAGTGATGGCATGCTGACAAAGGGATTCATTCCGACCATCTGGAGGTTGCATGAACGTGTCAAAAAGGGTTGATAAAACTTTAGAGGTCGATAAGGGTCCTAAGAGGTAGTAGTAGTAAACTAGAAAAATGAGCAAATTTAGGTAAACTGCACTATTTGAGATTCGTTGGAAAAATAGAAATTAATTTTTGGGCACTTTATTATTTGAGATGCCATAAAACTAAACTAGGGAAGTAAAACTTCAGATATTTCGAGATTTAGTTGATATACTTTGCAATTTTAGTAGCTTCTAAAAGTAATTCCCAGACAAGAATATTAATCTGATACAAGTTTGAATAAGTCAGACATGTGATCCAAACAGGATGAAAAAATACTGAAATTGCATGACTGTGTGAATAACAGTTAGAATATTGCACTAAACCTGAAAGCTCTCCCATGTACTTTTGTATTTATAAAGCAGACTATTTTAATTAGATGCATGAAGATAACTGGAACATGCTGAATTTAGCTTCCAATGCCCCTTCTTTTTTTCTGCACACAGTATTTTGCTCTCTCAAAATATACTGAAAGGAGTATAAATACTCAAAAATCAGACGTCTGATAGTGTTAACTGGATTTTGACCAATATTGATCTTTCATATTAATTTTGGAAATTTAAAAAAAAATCAAAATTTGGTTGAAACAGATGATAGATGAAGATAAACTCGCCTTTTTCTCAGATGATATTCTCATCTACAATTATGCTTTATATTTAAAAAATATCAAGATATGAACAAAAGATTTGAAGACTTTACTCAACTCTTGGGTGTACTTTTGAGTGCAATCTGTCCAACAGCAGAATCACAGAATTGAATTGGAGGATTTTAACTTAGAGCTAGTTGATTTGGTCAAGTTTAAGAAGACA